>NC_090943.1:127605899-127725899 GCF_040807025.1 Struthio camelus | reverse complement strand
GCTGAAAGGTAGCTAGTATAGTGTTTAAGTAAAATTTGGGCTGAAGAAGGAAATCTTTCATGTATAAAATCTAGTTAAAATTGGCTTCCATGCTCCTGCATATTCGGACAGAGGCATGAGACATGGGCAAATGCATGTTGGGTATATGTTCAATGTTTCACCAGCATAGGTTGGTGAAAATCATAAACATAATGTATGCTCACTCCAGCCTGCCTAATCTTCCTCTGAGCCTTTGTGGAGATGCCTGCTGTAAATTTTTCTGTCCCATGAGGCCATGAGCTGAATTCATTTTGCATTTGGTGTATTCTCACAAGCAACGAGTTGGCAGACACCAGATGGTGCTAGGGAGACAACTGTCAAAAACCTCTGTAAACTTAAGTCAAGCTGAAGTTAATAGTGTCTGAGGTTTTAGTGTTGAGTAGGTGTCCCCTATCGAGTAGGGGAATCTTCCTTTTGTTGTAATGATGAATATTCTTCCAAGTATATCTTCTCAGACTGTTTCACCCCTTCAGTGCAACTTGAATTACTCCAAGTTGCTCTTGTGCAGGCCATGCATAACGATAATATATACATGTGACTGTAACAGGTGTTTTTAAAACTTTCTCACAAAATTGCTACCTATGGCTGCATTATATTCTTTTTATGGCAGTGACAGGTAATGGAAAGATTAATATTTCTCAGAAGAAAAAAAAAGGAAGAAAAGAAGGCCTCCTACACTGGATATATAGCTTTTCATAAGACTGCTTTGAAGGCATCAAATCTGCAACATTTTTACTCCGGCATTTTGAGCATCTTAGATGCGTCAGAAGAGCTTTCTCAGTAGCTTGCATCACAGTAGTTGTGTGTTATATGCAGCCTCACTTAGGATACCTTCATCTTGACAAAACCATTCCATATTGTTCCTTTTAATTGCATGATCCACCTGAAAATAAGCATGTCCTGCAAATTAACAAACACTTGCTAGGTGAGTATTTTTTTCTAAATTCTACACCGTGTGTATCAGGCTATTAGATTTACTTTGTGCTTGTAGCATGCTGGATCAGGCTGTTTCTTCCAACAGTTTTGCCATACATTATAATCTAATTTTTGGAGAGCTTTTGGAGATACGTAAAACGTTTCAACCTTCTATTAAGGACCTGAAGGATGTTAATATGTTGTGTGCATACACAACAATGTATGCAGCTATCTGTACCACGGGACTTTGCGCCTGTAATATGTGATTACATCTGAGACTGGATTTAGTGGTGCTTGTAGACTCATCACTGTATTCTAGGATTTCCATTGCTAGGAACAGCAGTAACCTCATTTTTGTTGTAAAATAACATTTTCTAGTTAAATATCTAAGGGAGTTATGGAAGGGAAATATCAATTGGGTAGTTTTTGTTACTTTTCTTGTTTTTTCTTCCAATATGTATCTTCACTGGAAACCTATTGTATGCAGAAGAACACCTCTTTATGGGGACAGTTGAGACAAGCCTTCATAGGATAAAATCAGCATTCTTATGTCTCTTTGTTAGTTCTCATTTGCTATCCAGGATGTTGTATGACCGGCTGAAAAGCTCATACCAGGAAAGTTCATGCTGCGGATGTTCATTCTAGTAACATCAAAATGGTATTTGTAATATCCATTACATATTTCCAGTTTGGTAATTTCAGTAAACCAAGACAGTCCAGGTAATGTAAGTTATTTTGAGGTCCTCATACAACAGAGAGTGGATGAAGTAATACTGTAAAATCTCTGACTTGGTGGCAATCCATGAACCACCTTTATTTAGGCTAGACATCAAAATTTAATCACCTTATGTGTGGAAGGTGTGTCAGTGTTGGGAATGACAGTAGTTATCCATATGTTTGGTACCTCAGGGAGCTGATATCTTGGCATATGAGCCTAATTTAAACAGACAGTCAAGTAATCATGTTTTACATTAACAAACAGCCAGCACCAGAGAACAGCCTCCTGTTTAGGGAATCTTTGCAAAGTGACAGGAAGCTGTACTGTATAAGTCATCTTTGTTTTGCCCTATTAAAAAGTCAACACTTTCTAATGGATACCACATGGTATTATGGTTATTTCATTATCTTAAGCAGAGAAAAGAGTTACAATATATGCTGACAAATGTGAACTTTTCAACGCTAGTATATCTGACAATCACAAAACCATAACTTAAACAAAGTTGAATGGTAAAGGATCATAGGATCATAGGAAAATTCAAATTGGAAGGACCTCAGGAGATCTCTGGTACAACCTCCTGCTCAGCTTCAGCTCAGCTCAGCTTTGAGGTCGAATTAAGCTGGTCAGGGCTTTATCCAGTCTAATGCAACCTCTTCCAATGCTTGACTCTCCTCATGAAAACTCTCCTATCTGAACCTGTCCTGTTTAAAGGTCCTTTTACTTCTCATCCTCTCATTGTGCACCACTGTGAAGACCCTGGCTCCATCTTCTTGAAAACCTCCCCATAGCTGGGGTCCAGCTGGGGTCCAGCGCCCTCACCATGGCCCTCTGCTGAACTAGTTCCAGTTTATCAGTGTCTTACTGGTATTGGGAAAGATCAAAACTGGATGCAGTATTCCAGAGGCCATCTAACAAGTGCTGAGCAAAGGGAGATAATCGCTTCCCTCGGTCTACTGACTGTGCTGCTCTTAATACAGTCAGGATGCTGTTGGCCGCCTTTGCTGCCAGAGCACACTGCTGGCTCATGCTCAGTTCCCTGTTTGGCAAGAGCCCCACGTCCTTTCCAGCAGAGCTGCTCCCCAGGCAGTCAGTCCCCAGCCTGTATCAGTGCAAGGGGTTCTTCCTTCCTAGATGCAGGACTTGGCAATGTCCTTGTTGAACATCATAAGGTTCATGTTCCATCCATTCCTCCTGCCTGTCCAGAAGCCCTGTCTATTTAACGGCCCTGCCCGATGTGTACTTGCCCTTCGAATTTGGGATTATCTACACACTTGCTAAGAGTGCACTCTGTCATCCCCTCTGAGTCATTGATTAATATATTAAAGAGGAGGTGTCCCAATATAGACCCCTGTGGTACTCCACTTGTTACTGGCTTCCAGGTAGAGTTTGACCCATTTACCAACTGCTGTCTAAGCCTGACTATATAAGTAGATTTTTAGCCATCTGTTTGAACACCCATTTAATTGTACAGTCCATAATGAGTTTACTTAGATATAGTGTTGAAAGCCTAGCTAAAGTTGGGGTCAATGACGGTATTATACATAGATTGTACAAAGGACGGGCAAAACATTGCTGCTGTACATCTGAAGAAAAAACTACCAAAATAGAAAAGATTAAGAGATAAGAAATTAGACTCTCACCGTTCACAATTTGTTATTTAAAAAACATACTGAAGAATAAAAGTGAGTGTGGAAATGTTCTGAAGAAGGTAAGCATGCAAGGTGAGTAACTGAAGAAAAAAGGCATTGGTGCCTAAAAGATATAAATCATTCCACTAATTTTATAATCTTTTGAATTCATGTTAGATGTGATTCAGTACCAAATTCATCTATGAATTCGGGAGTCTACCTGTAGCTGTCAACATATGGGGAATGTGTTTGTACCCTTATTAATAGACAGAACAGTTAATGGAGATTACACAGATATTTCGCTTATTCTTAAGTAAACAATTTAGTTAGTTTAAAAGCTCTTTAGAATATCTCAGTTCAACGTACTGGCTAGGTCTCCAATGACTATGAAGCTTAGACATTTAAGTCACCAGTTGATATTTACATGGGAAGTATGAACTAAAATAAGTATAAAAATAAGTGATGAAGCTATTTTTTCAAAGATTAAAATACATATTTTGGTAAACTTATTCATAGTGTAAAATGCTCTGCTACTGACATACTTATCAACATGCTGAAAACATTAACTCTTAATTCATATTTGAAGAGTGTACTGCCTATCAAGTCATGTACACTTTATTGTCTCTTTTTTTTCTCTAGGTGTTTGCTTCTCCAGTCAGTTTAACAACTTTCCAGCTTTCCATTCCACTAAACACTGTAATATGTAACATACCAATATTAAGGTGGATGACACTTGCCCAGATGTTTCAACATTGATAAAATGCTAAATAGTATTGATTTACTGTACTTTAAAAGGATTGAGGAATTATATTTTCCCAAAAGATTTTATTAGAGTGAACTAATTTTCAATGTTAATCACAAAATAATTAAAGATATGTATGACTTCTGAGCATGATTTGTTAACTTACGGTCCCTGTAAAAAATGGTGGTTCCCCCAGCCACATTAGAAAGATGAGGGATTGCATGAATCAAAGATTCATAAACCTAGTTATGAAGTGTCATCAGAAAATTAAGGACAGAATAAAAGATTATCTGTGATGGTTCAGAAGACAAAGCAATGAAAGGAAGGGCAAACAGGACTATATCAAATTCATCACTACTTCTAGTTATGTGATAGTGTCACGTCTTTGCATCTGCTCCACTATAGTATATATTATAGGCGAAGCATTATGGTTCTGCCTACCAGAAACAAATGAACAAAGACTCTTAATGTTGATGTAAGAACGCACCAGCCTGGGAATGTGCTGATCTAAGGGTTCTTCAGATTGTTTTTTTTAAAACCAGTAGTACTTATGAGTTTGCCAGAATGCTATTCTTAATTGTTCTGGTGAACTAAATACTAGACCACTACATGGACATGGAATATAAGATACTAAGCAAAATAATCTTATTTAACACTTCTTTATATTTGTAAATAATATAATCAATTATTCAATCAATATTATAAACTGTTACAATTTTCTGAGTTTTTTTAATTTGTATCAAATAAAATCACATAATTATGAGCAAATAATGGATATATTACCCATAATTTGGATCCAGCTTATGAAATTGTCTGTGTGTGTTTGTGTGTGTGTGTGAGAAATCTACATATATTTATAAAGCTGCACATCTATAAATCGCTGTTTCTGTACTTAAAGCCATTTCTTTTCAGAATGACAAATATAACTGTTATTATATCTGTCCAAAAGTCCTAAAATATCTTAGATATTTTTCCAGAGTTTTTGTACTGTTATGATTCTATACTTTCGTGATATAATCAGACATTCATAAAGGCAGAACTATTTTATTTTTACAGGATAAATATGGAAGGTTAACATGTGACTTAACTTGGTTACTTCTAATCGCTTATATTAAAAAGCAAAAAAAAAAAAATCAAACTCCATGAAAGTCCTGAAGAGTCTCCTGGATTTGGGATAAAAGTAAGTTAACTGTTTAACATTTCTTATCTAACTGTGTGTGCAATGATTGTTAACTGCTGGGGCTATTATCAGCACATGTGAATATCCTAGAGTCTTCAACTCTTTTTAACATGGGTTCTAACTTTTTTTCAGTTGTATACTCAGTACCCTTGAGTTTTACAGCATATGCACACTGAAGTCTTAAGAGCTGGTTTGTATTTATTTTCAAGAATCCTAAAATACTGCAATCTTATGATAGAAGTTACCAGGTTCATTACAGTGGCATTTTGGCTTTATTGGGCAAAGAGATGGGAAACCTGTAATTAATATTATAGCTGCGTGTGTGCTGTATTGCTTTCTAATAATGTTTGAATTTATCTTTTATCTTTTTCCCTTTTGAAGAGAGAAAAGAGTGTAAAATAGCAACTCTAATATCAAGAAAGAATTAGCCAACTAGATATACACAAGTCCATAAAAACAGCTAGGATGCACCTGAGGGGGCTAAGGAACCTGGCTAATATTATTGCAAGGCCTCTTCACAAGGTTATGGCAGTCTATGGAAGGTTCTTGATGACTGGAAGAAGGTAAATATTACACCCGTCTTCAAGAAGGACGGTCCAGGGGACTACAAGCTGGTCAGCTTCACTTCAGTCCCTGGGATGGTGGAAATCCTCCTGGAAGCCATTTCCAAACACATGAAGGCCAAGAAGGTGATTTGGAACAGACAGCATAGATTTAGCAAGGGCAAACCATGCCTGGCCAACCTCATTGCTTTGTATGATGAGGCAACTGGTGCTGTGGAGAAAGGGAGGGCCTTGATTTTAACACTTTTGACACACTCTCACAGAATTTCCTTATCACCAAAATGGTGAGATATATGCTGGATAAATGGACAATAAGGAGGGTGGAAAGTTGGCTGTGATCAGTGGTGCAAGGTCTAGCTGGTCGCCCGTAACAAGCAACATCCTTCAGGGATCAGTACTGGTACCAATACTGTTTCATGTCTGCATTGATGGCCTGGATGATTGGATGGACTCCACTTTCAGCAAGTTTAACCACAATATGAAACTGGGGACAGTGATCAATGCAGTAGGAGGGCAGAGCTGCTGTTCAGAGGGACCTGGACAGGCTAGAGAAATGTGTTGACAGGAACCTCATGGAGTTCAACGGAAGCAAACTCAAAGTCCTGCCCCTGACCATGCACCACTAGAGGTTGGGGGTGTACTATGTGGATAGAAGCTTTGTAGAAAAGCATCTGGGGGTCCTGATGGACACTAAGTTGAATGTAAGCTAGTAACAAAGATGTTCAACTGCATTCTGACCTCTATTAGGAAGAAAGTGGTCAGCAGGTCAAGGAGGGTGATCATTCTCCTCTATCTGGCACTTATGAGACTGCATCTGGAATGCTGTGTCTGTTTTTGGTCTCCCCATTTCAAGAAAGATATTAACATACTGGAGCAAGTTGAATAGAGGGTCACCAACATGGTGAGCAAACTAGAGCACATGACTTAAGCAGGGGAGCAAGTGATGAGGCTTGCTCAGTCTTAAGAATGGAAGGTCTGGAGACACCTGCTTTTATTGCTGTCTGCAGTCACCTGAGGTTGGAGGATACTGAGCAGGTGGAGACACAATCTTCTTGGAGGTGCACAATGATAGGATGGGAGGTAATGGATACAAGCTGGAAGATGGGAAATGAAAATTACATATAAGGGATTTTTTTTTTTTTACCTTGTGAGTGGTCAAACACTGGAACAGATTGCCCAAGGGGGCTGTGTATAAAATAAGGTGCCACAGAAAACGATAGGGGTGCTCTTTACAAACAGCAAAGTGTATTCACAGTTAAACAGTGCTAAAAGCAGAAACATATATTTCTATTCCATTGACTTATCCTAAGCCTATTTTGCAGTCAGTCGGAAAGGAGACAAAGTTGACTAGTGTTGCACATCCTTGCGCTAGATACCACATCTACCTCTCACATGTCATATGGTGAGTTACAGCAGAACCATGCCAAATACCACATCCCAGTTTTGCTTCCAGTTCTATATGCTGTCTCTTCAGAAGATGTCTGCTCTAGAAAAAGATAGGACAGCAGCAACTATTGCTTTCTCTTATCAAGAAAAAACATGTTCACCTAGCTGGTCAGTGTGCCTGTATGATCAGGCTCTCCCATTGCTACACCACCTTCCAAGACTGAAGTTTTCCCCTCTTTGGGTCTTAACAAACTGGCTACTTCTCCAGAAACTTGATCATTCTCTCCACTAACTGGTAGAATTGTCCCACTCCACAAATTGTACCTAAAAAGAGATGGGCCATGGCCATGGCATAAGTCACTTCTTCACCAGGATGAAGGTTCTTTTCAGCATAATCTGAATTTGTAGTTAGCTCTGCTATGAGCAGGAGGTTGGACTAGGTGGTTTCCAGAGGGTCCTTCCTGCCAATTTTTTTCTGAGAAACCGATGGTTCTACGCCTGAGTGAACAAGCCCACATAACAGTGCCTTGCATATTCCTCAGCACTGGCTATCGCCGTGCCTGCAATCTGCTACTCTGCTTCATGGGTCTGCCAGTATGAATGAATGGTGCCATCTTGTTTGACCTCAAGAACACTTCCTGCAAGCTTGCTCTTCAGATAACTCTTCCTCCTAGAATTTCTTGTCTTTCACCTACAGAAGGAGGTGCACCTCCTAATCATTAACCCCAGACTATGCCTCAGGGCATGTTGTGCGTTGCGAAGGATGGTGCATGCCATAGAGAGGGCTCTGGCAGTCTGTGAGATATATTGTGACATCCAAGGGCTTTGCTGGCAACATCATGACACTTTTAGGATGCTAAAAACTGACTTTGTAACATTACAAAGTGCATCTAACAGTGAGTTAGATTGCTCTAAAGGAGCAGCTAAAGGGAGGGAGAAACCAGAGTTAAAAGAGAGAGAGAAGAGAGGAGTAAGAAGATAAGGCGAAAGATAAATGGACAATGGTCAGAATCTATGACATCTAGTGACATTTGAAATCAGGCTGGGCATAGTGCCTTTGGGCTTTGTCTTTGAAGTCCAAGTTGAGAAGACAATAATGTTCATGGTTAGGAACGCAGACAGCTTGAGTTTGCAATATTCCTCTCCACATTGCTTGCTGATGTGATAGCTGAGCCCAAACTGAGACCACCTATAGATATGGAAAAATTGAACTGATGTCTAAAATAGATCAGGTTACTGCAGAGTCTTTTTGTAGCAGGACTTTGAACAAAACGCATGAGTCCTTTATTCTCCTCCATCATTGCCTCACTGCATTACCTTACCTTAAACAATTCTGTCTATTTTTCGTTTGGAAAATGGGCAATAATATAACCAATTTACCATACGTGGCAACTGTTAAGATTAAGTAGTTAATGTTGTGGAGCTCATTTCCACAGAAGCGTCCTATGGCTTTCAACAGAGGCCTATAGAAACCAGAAAAGAGAACTGCATGTTTAAACTAGACAGTTTCATCTTTCAGAGCAAAAGAAAGAATAGGCATAGCCTGTCTGAAATTTCAGTTTCCTTTTCTTTTTACACTTGTGTCTGCCTTTGGAAGACTAATGCTCTAATAATACTTGGTACTCATTTGGAAATTTAGATGAAACATTTGGTTTTCTCAAGTAGTTAGACTTAAGCTATCTCATAAATAAATGATGACTTAAAAAAATCCTTCTACATTTCATCTTATTATAGAACGAAGGGCTGGAAAACCCCCAGAGGGTTACTGTATCAGTCCTTCAATATGTATGTGATATTATCATGTGCTTTAACCAGTCCAGTCTTTAATAAATCAACTGATAGGGCTGTTCCTTGGCCTCAGAAACATTATTTTGTATATTTTTGCATTCATTTTGAGTTTGTGTGTGTGTTTGTGTATGTAGATATAGTTATAAACACACATACACATATGAATATATATGCACTTATATAACTCTATATATGTAGAATATAGCTTCATGTATATAAGTGTTGTTTTATGAACTTATCACAACTTACAGCAAAATATTCTTTCTGTGCAAGCTTACACAAGCCTATCTGGGCTTATGTATTCTGCAGCAGCAGAGGACTATGTTGCACTGGTTTTCCAACTACCAATCATCTCATCCAAATTGCATCTAGCTCAAGTCTGACTGAGCTATCAGTGTAGGCATATTGATAGCTTCTCTGTACTTCATTTCCTATCTGTAAAGTGAAAGGCTAGTTGAGTAGATAAACATATCAGAAACTATAAGACAAACATTGAAATACATTACTAACAAATTTGAAACTAAGTATTTATGTAACTAAAAACAGGAGAATTACAAAGCCATGATAATTTTATGCTGACTTCTAAAAGGAGCACTTATTAAACATCTTGAAAAGTCTAATTCAGGGAAGCATTAAAGCATGAGCTTAACTTAAAGTCGATAGTACTTAACCACTTGCCTATAGCTAATTATGTGCTTAAATGGTTTGATGAATTTGTAAATTAATATAAATGCATAGGAAGTGAGGGGTTTTAGCATTATTTTTTTCAAAACTTGACTTAAAAAAGAGATTGTTTGACCTCTTGGCTTCCCGTTGTTTTCTTCTTACTGAGATTTTGCAGCTGAGATCCAATAAACTACTAAAAATAAATATTTTTTCTTCTTTAAAAATTGAATAATAGCTATCAAGTATTTTTCACTCATTTTCATCCTTTCTTGAAATGCTAACTTACACATTGTATATCGTTTACTTCAGTTTGTATTGTGGTAAGTTAAAGAGTAAATATAACTTGTAGTCATTTTATTATTTACTGAATAACTCATCTGCTGCTGTTCTCTCATAAACTCGCTCTCTTCATTGCTCTGAAAATAGAATTCTAATGGGTGCTAATGTCATTCCTAAAGTAAGAGCTTTCTGTGAGATTACATGGACTGTAAAATTATAAAACTTGAAAGGTTTACATTTTTCCATTGCTGCAAAAAGACAATTTTTAGATAAATAATAAGACAACTGGAATAGATGGAGATGGAAAAGGTTGACTATTTAGAGTCACTGACACTAGGGACAGTACAAGTAGTCCAACAAGTTTACATTATTAAAATCATTCAACGGTAGTTTTTATTGTGGTCAGTCATGTTTCTTAAAGATAAGTGTTTTTCCTTATGCTAAAACTTATTAAAAAGTTTTAAAGATTACGTTTACAGTTGTCTTATATCCTTTTTCCAGTGCCTGCCTTAAGAATTTTTTTTTGCGCTATTTACTACAACCAAGTGCTTTTCCTGTAACTGCTCACATAATTTTTCCTGATGCTGAGTCTGTAAGATGTTTCAGTAATCATTTAATCAGTAACAACACATTTTTATATTCCTACTGCATGATTAAATTAATGTGGTTTACATATAATGTGTTACTTCTGCAGAAATCACTGACTCATCAAACATAAAATTAGACAGTAGTTTAATTAAAATTGTGCTGATTTCATATCATATGAACTTATCTTTTTCAAAATAAGGTCAGGATTTTTCCATATTAATTACAAATAAGCAACTCTTTCTAACTGTTACATTACAGCTAAACTTAACTCACAGGAAGAACAACACAGAAAGAAAGCTACCTCTGCAACACCATTTACACAAATGACTTAATTTGGTTGTGGGTGTCGCTTAATTTTTTCTCATCGTCATTGTGTTGTATTTCTAGGATAAGGCTCTGATCTCTTAGCAAGAAATTCTTCAAGGCCTAAAAATATCTCACGATATCTTTCTCTGACAGGAACACAATATGTCTTAAAAAATTTGAAAGCAATAAAGTATGAATCAAGCACTTTTGAAATGTATTCACTTCATTTGTCAATACATCTAGTTCTTTATTACATATTTTTTTCTATACTTCTGGCTCATATGTTGAAAATTTGTTACTTCTTACCTTTATTCTTTTCTCATTTCTTCCAGCTTTGTTATCTTTCAGTAACATTAAAAAAAAGTCTTGAAGACAGTGTTCAAAATAGCAATATAGTTAATCTTTAATCACAAAACATATTTTAAATTAAGACAATGTCAGCTATAGATTAACTGAATATTAGCCTTAATCAAAGATTTCCCTGACAGCTTTCTCTGCAAATGAAAAGCCATCAAATTTCCTATTCTTGGAGTAAGATTCTTTCTTCACCACGGCAGAACAAACCTTAGAGCTGTTTGAAACATTTGTAGATGAAATGGGGTTTCAAACAGATATGTCAAAAACCTAAAAATCTAAATCAGTATCTGATCATATTGGACCATTCTGTCAGCAGAGTCTCTGAGATATTCGTGTCTGCTCTGACAGAGTTAACTTGAAAATCATAACTTGGCACTCTTTATACCTAACTCCTAATTAAATGTCTTTCTTAGTTCATATGAATATACAAAAAGACTTTTTTTATTAAGATAGGTGGCACTTTTGACATGCATTGTCTAGTGAATTCTTCTGTTTTACCCTCTTTTCCTTACCCAGTTGAATTCCATATCACCAGGACGCCGTACTGACAAGGTTCTAAGGAATAGTTAAACTCACTCTGCCTTTTTGCCTTTGGCAGACAGGGCATGAGCAGAGTCTCAGTGGACCCCAATGGGCAAAAAGTCAAATCTCGTGCAACGGGTTCTGGCACAACAAAAACAGAATATGTTTGGCCAATAAATTTCACAGAATTAAAATAGCTATATGGTAAGTAGCTGACTTCCAATGTGTACAGCCAATATGTGTATTTCCCAGGGCTTGATCATGGTGATGACAGGTGATTGCCCAGCTATATTGTTTGTCTCTTCATGAAATGGAAATGTTTTCAAGCTTCTCAGTCTTGCTTTAGGTTAATTTATAATGAGTGCTGATGAAATTCTCCACGACTTTGATTTATAAAGGTCTTCATCCCAAAATGTATTCTGTAATCTCAGAAATATTGTATTGTGAAAATCAGTTAAAGATTTTTGCCTAGATTCCTATTCTTAATAGTATCTCACACATAATCATTTCCTTTTCTTGTTCCAAGTAAGCCCTCTATAGTCTTGTTGTAATTCTCTGCATTTTATAATCTTAAACTAGTATTGTAGAACATGGTCATGCATTTAAAAGGCGTTCTAAAGTCTTAAATGAACTAGAATATCTATAAAAGAAGGATTGCCCTTTGTTCAAGGTACGTTGTCAGTTATAACGGATATGTTATGATCTAATTTGGGAGGGAACATCTGAAACAACTTTTATTTTAATATATCTGAGAATTTATAGCAGTGGTAAAATTGAAATTCAAAAAAATTTGTCAGAAATTCTGGTAATATAACAGCCATGTGAAACAAACCCAAAATGTATGAGAAGAAGGTACTTATTCATCTTTTTCTCTGATAGGTAATGATTTCTTTGTGGGAATTCTGATCAAAATTGATATGTTAAATTTAAATTGTTTAGCAAATGTGGGATCTATATGTACACACATGATATTTGATCCTATGGAAGAATTAACTGTAGTTACATACTATCTGTTAGCAATTTTAAATTAAAGTATGTCCATTTCCTTTTTCTCTCATACAGTTACTTCCTTTTGAGTATAATATGAGTAAAATATTTATGACTTCTCATGAACATTTCTTTCTTTTCCTTTTTTTGATTCATTTCTTATGTCTTAATAATATATTAAAATATATTAGTGTGATTATAAGTAAATGTGTATATGTACCATGATCAAGTAAAGAAATAGTTGGATATAATTAAAATATCTAGTTATCAAGACTGCCTGTTTGTAATTCCATCCATAGTTATACAATGCACTCTAATTTCAAAGGCTGAAAGTCAGTGAAATGCTGTATGAAATAGAGGACATTTAGCTGTAACTGAATATTTTCCGTTGGGGTATTCTTTATAAATCCATTGTAACCCCATATGCTACTGTCTATGGTTGAGCTCTTCAGATACTGTTGAGTGGGATCAATAAAAACTGATAATAGGAGGCTGTGGAATTTTTTATACCCACGCTCTGTCAAAGTGTTTGCTCTACACATGCCTCAGGAGAAGTGGTTCAAAATTCTGAACTGCCTAGAATACTCCTCGGCCTTTTACACATTTTTATTTAACCCAAGAGTGTGGAGCTATGGAGCTGGAATAAAGAGCATGTTTATTTCTTGACTTCATACAGCTGGTTCGCTGAGCTGCTTATTTTGTTAAACTTCCAGTACTTTGGTTACACCAGATTCAGTAGTATTTCTTCAGCTGTTGAATGCATTCTCATACTTTGATCACACAAATAGTCTCTCTTGTTTGCTTTCAGTATTGCTATTAATTCTAAAGCTACTTTGAATCATATCTTCCCATTTCAAGGGACTGGAAACAATTTGCTATTTGTTCTCCTTCATTAATGATATGAAAATTCTTCAAACTCAGCAGATCAAAGGCTAGAATATCATTACTGTTTTTATTCTAATGAGTTACCTGAAAGGATTAATTGTGTTGATGGGTAAAGATAAGGTTACACAACATTTCATGATGCATAGTGATATACTGCTTTCCTGCTATATATTTCTCTCCCTATATTTCAAAGTAGTTCACAAAATTCGTATGCTGGGGAAGCTAAGGTGTTACAAGAACAGTTATAAGAACAGTGACTTGCGCAAAGTTACCCATAAAAACAGAGTCTGAAGTGTGCAGAAAATCTTGCTGTTGCAAGACCCACTGCATGCCATCTTGTCTCACCTTTCCTTTGTCATCTCCTTACTCTCTATTTTGAAACTAAGAATGAGATAATGAAACTTTGTTAATGTTCTGTATTCCTTTGATCACAGTTTGTAATCCCTACATCATGGTGTTTCCAAGACTATAGGTAGCAGTAATAGAAAATACCAGTAAAACTTTTCAGGCCATTTTCATTGTTGGAATAGTTATTTTTTGAAGTATAATAGAAATGAACTAGCAAAGGTATTTCCTAAATTAAAGGTCAGACATAATTTCTTAGACAATTAATGCAATATACTCTTCAGTTAGAACAACTGTTAACTGTTCTTAAAAATCATTTCTGACATCTAAACATATTTACTATATAATCTGTACGTACCTATGAAAATGATTGTGTTGCCACTTATCTATATACCTTAACATTCACTATCCTAGAAGTTGAAATTCCACAACTGTTCAACATGTTGGTATTGTTTCTTTCTGATCCAAAGGAAAATTCTAAGAGTTAATTTCACATACAAAAATATTTTGAAACAACTTCCAGGATTTACTTACGAAAAACCTCTAGCTTGTTCTACAATGAATAGTCATTCTTTAGCCCTTTTATTGTTCACAGAATCACAGAATCACAGAATGGTTTAGGTTGGAAGGGACCTCTGGAGATCATCTCGTCCAACCTCCCTGCTCAAGCAGGGTCACCTAGAGCATATTGCCCAGGATCACATCCAGACGGGTTTTGAATATCTCCAGCGAAGGAGACTCCACTACCTCTCTGGGCAACCTGTTCCAATGCTCTGTCACCCTCACAGTGAAGAAGTTTTTTCTCAGGTTCAGATGGAACTTCCTGTGGTTAAGTTTCTGCCCGTTGCCTCTTGCCCTGTTGCTGGGCACCACGGAGAAGAGGCTGGCCTCATCCTCTTGACACTCCCCCTTCAGATACTTGTACACGTTGATGAGATCGCCTCTCAATCTTCTCTTCTCCAGGCTGAACAGGCCCAGCTCTTGCAGTCTTTCTTCAGAGGAGAGGTGCTCCAGTCCCCTGATCATCTTTGTAGCCCTCCGCTGGACTCTCTCCAGGAGTGCCATGTCTCTCTTGTCCTTGACATCTCTTGCCAGATTTAATTCTAAATGGGCCTTAGCCTTCCTTGTCGCATCCCTGCACACTCTGACAACGTCCCTGCATTCCTCCCAAGTGGCCTGTCCCCTTTTCCACATTCTGTACCCTTCCTTCTTCTGTTGGAGTTTTGCCCGGAGTTCCTTGATCATCCATGCAGCTCTCCTGCCTGCTTTACTCGACTTCTTCCTCAGAGGGATGCACCCATCTTGAGCCTGGAGGAGGTGATGCTTGAGTATTAATCAGCTTTCTTGGACCCCTCTTCCTTCCAGGGCCCTACCCCATGAGATTCCCCTAAGTAGGTCCCTGAAGAGGCCAAAGTCAGCTCTCCTGAAGTCCAGCGTTGCAATCCTACTCATTGCCCTGCTCCCTCCTCGGAGGATCCTGAACTCCACCATCTCATGGTCACTGCAGCCAAGGCTGCCCCCAACCTTCACATCTCCAACTAGACCTTCTTTGTTCGTTAGTACAAGGTCTAGCAGCACACCTCTCCTCGTTGGCGTCTCCACCACCTGGGTCAAGAAATTATCATCAATCCTCTGCAGGACCCTCTTGGACTGTTTGTGCCTAGCTGTGCTGTCTTCCCAACAGATGTCAGGGTGGTTGAAGTCTCCCATGAGAACCAGGGCCTGTGATCGTGAGGTTACTTCCAGCTGTCTGTAGAAGGAGGCCTCCTCGACAACGTCCTCCTGATCAGGTGGCCTGTAGTAGACCCCCACAACAGTGTCACCCATGTTAGCCTGCCCTTTAGTCCTTACCCATAGGCTCTCAACTTGCTCTTCATCCACCCCGAGGCAGAGCTCCACATATTCTAGTTGCTCCCTCACATAAAGGGCAACTCCACCACCTCGCCTTCCTGGCCTGTCTTTCCTAAAAAGCACATAGCCATCCATGACAGCATCCCAGTCATGTGAGCTATCCCACCATGTCTCTGTAACCGCAATGAGATCACGGCCCTGCGACCGCACACAGATCTCTAACTCTTCCTGTTTATTCCCCATGCTGCGTGCATTGGTATACAGGCATTTCAGAGAGCTAGTCAAGCATGCAGACTTCCCAGGAGAGGTGCAAGAGGAGCCTCCATAGCCATGTTGCATGCTGTCTCCCCTGGCTGTATGCACCCGCTGGAGGCATCCTGACTTGAGCAGTGTTTTACTGACTCCCCTGCCACTATACCACTCCCCTTCCCCCATCTTGCCTAGTTTAAAGCCCTCCTTACCAGGCTGGCCAATCTGTTGGCAAAGACGCGCGTGCCCCGCTTGGTAAGGTGGATCCCATCGCTCCCCATCAGCTGTTGATCTTCAAACAGGGTCCCATGGTCATAGAAACCAAAGCCCTGTTGCCAACACCAGCGGCGCAGCCAGTTGTTAACTTGGAAATCTCATCTACTCCTCCTCCCATCCTTTCCCCTCACAGGCAAGATTGAGGAGGAAACGACCTGGGCTCCCAGACCCTTGACCATCATTCCCAGAGCTCTGAAGTCCTGTTTGATGGTTTCCAGTTTGCCTTTCGTGTCGTTAGCACCCACATGGAAGAGCAGCAGAGGGTCCGATGCATGGACAAGCCTTGGCAGTCTTTCCATGACATCTCTTATTCGAGCCCCTGGCAGGCAGCAAACCTCTCTGGACAAGAGGTCAGGTCGGCAGATAGGTGCCTCTGTCCTCTGCAGCAGGGAGTCACCCACAACAATCACTCGCCGCTTCTTCCGGGGGTTCCTGCACGGCACAGGGTCTGCCAGGCCAGTTGCCTCCCTTGGAGCCGTGCCCAGCTCCTCCTCAGCTTGGAGGGCGCTAAACTTCTTCTTCAAGGGTAAGTCTTGAGGAGGAGCAAGAGCCTTTCTCCTTCTACGAGAGGTCACCAGCTTCCAGCCCTCTTCAACAGTGTTATGATGCACCTTTACACACGGTGCTGAGCCCTCCGACAACTCCGCTGCAGTGGGGGCTGGGGACTCCTGGAGCTGCACAGTCTCCGAGAACGCCCTGTCAATCTCCTGCTCATCCTCTCGGATGCTATGCAGCCTACTAACTTCCTCCCGTAACTCCTTTATCTGGTGATGCAACTGGTCAACTACAGCACACCTCATGCAGGAGAGCTGACTGTCAGCCCAGGCCTCACGGAGAGGCCCCAGGCACTCCCTGCAGCCTGACACCTGCAGAGCTGCATCTGCTGTCTGAGGGTCTGTCTGTTAACATATTATCCACGATTAGTGTCACAGGTTTGCCATTAGAAACACAATTTCATCAAGATATATTTCTCAGTTATTATTTATTGTTACATGAGGTATTTCAGTTGTTCATGTAAGAAAAGAACCATACACAGACAAATTTTTTAAATAGGACCTAACTGTGATCCTAAATCTGATTTTTGGTAGTTCTGAGCATTCAGCATATTACTTATTAGGAGTCATAAGTAACAAACTCCTTTTTTTTAACATTTCACCAAGACATTTTCCCATAAACTAAGAAAGCTTTACGTATTCAACCACTTTCCTTTAACCTTTATTTTTTGAAGGAGGAAATAGACCTTGTCTATCTATATATTTGTACAGTAGATCATACAATAGGATCCTAATCCTGCTTGAGGATATTTAGGTACTATTGTAATATATGTTTAGGTTGGAAGGTTGAAATAAATTTACAGGACTTGTATGGATATGTATTATGATTTCCTAATATATATCTGCTGTTTAAATAATAAAACTGTTATTTGCTACCTGGCAATTTCCATGAGAAAAATGTTTACATTGATGAATGAATCCTTATTCTTAAAAAACCAACCCCATTATTTCTAGCTAATATTTCTTCTCATTGTAAGAGAACACCTAAAGGCCTAAAGAGAACACCTCCCAGTTTCACATTACATAACTGAAGATCAAGAGAAAATAAAAGAACCGTCTTAGTACTAGAGCATGCAAATCATTCAAACTAGTCTAATCGTTAGTAGAAAAATATGAATCATTTATGTATGTTTAATTTTGACATGCAGTTATGAACACAATGTAAATATGAGCACATGCAAATATACCTAAGTACCTTGAAAATTTGTTGATATTTTCATAACTTGATATATATATAATTTTATATGTATATAAAGTCTTGATTGGCTGTTTATATCACCTACTAAATTGGACAATTATGTCACCTACATAGGATTTTCTGAAAACTTGACTTCCACCTTGCTTCCTTCCATTCCTTTAATTGTAAGGTTCTTGAGGATAATTAAACAATGTATTTGTTAATCCTACAGTTTTGCTTTGCAAATGTGAGGAAAGTTACTGTTCTGTTGAAGATTCTCCTATAAAAACGAATCTTGCAGGGTATGCATGTGACTTACCCTTTACATCAGGGGCAGAGGTGCTGAACTGAACTTTGCCGCTGAACTTTGAAGTTCAATAGCTATTCTGTAAAACATTTTTTTTTAAGTTGCAACAAAGTAAATACAGTTTTTCAGTGTCTGTTTCTTAGTTTAAATGCTCTTGACTTTTTTAGTTTAATTGTTCCTCTTATTCTCCACTTGCAATTGTACTCCATTACAGGATAAAACTGAATATCAAATTAGAAAAATAAAAGCACCTTCTTCAGTTTCCCTTCTTGTACTTGAGATTACTTTCAGTCTTCTATCTACCTGACTTTGACTTTTGACTGTTACTGAAATGCAGGTTGTTCAATGGCATCCACACTACCAGATTAGCCAGACTAATCACATTACCATGAGTGTTTACTACTCTGCTTTTTTTCTTTTTGCTGTTTCTAAACCTTAAGGACAATGACTTTATTGTCTTTCACATTACTGAAAGCACTGAGACAAGAACATGTATCTACAGGATGTCTTTTTAAACAATGGCATAAGTTATTGCTACTCTGTTTTAAAAAGTCAGATCCTTTATTTATATTATTTATTTATATATATGTATCTTAACAAACTATTTTTCATTCATTCCTTAGAGCTTTCCAGTATTAATGGTACTATATTTTATACTTTTACTGATTCTGCTGGTTTATACATGATTTTGCTTGTGACCAGTATAATGCTAACTGAACCAGAGCTAGCCTACATATCCTGTTCAACTTTAAAAATATTGGAAAAAAAATATTTTCCTAGTTCTCTGTAAGCTTCCTCAGAATTCCAAGATGGATCAATAATAGTGATTAATTAATAATTGAGAATAATTATTTAGAAGAGTTCTTAAACAATTCAAATAATTTTCCTTGAATAAAAGTTATCTAGTCCTGACAATTAATAATATTTAACTTCAATAGCTGCCATCTAACATTCTTCTAATAAAAGAGGGAATAGAAAGAATTTCTTTATTACTCTAAATTACAGTTACGTAAGTTTGCTTCCAAGAAGAGAAAAACATGTAGAAAATTTATGCCTTCACTGTCTTATGAATGAACTTTTACTTTCTTTGCCTAATATTTGCTATATGATACTGTTAAAATCTGTTTATTACAGGCGTATTTTTTTCCAGGTGCATTGTCAGAAGGAGGTAGAAGAGTACTGAAATTCTTTTTTCTTTGTATGTTATCTCAGGAGGATAGAACTTTACTGTTCTTATGGTTGCATTAACTGAGTGCATCTATGTACACACTGGACATAAGAGAAATTCTATAAACTAAGCAGATATATAAAATCAAATATATTATGTATTTACAATAAAACTTATCTACACTTTGTGTTTCACTGTAAAATCTATCAATGTTGTTCGTCTAGGTTTCAGGATCTTGATAGAATAAATTCCAGTGTATTTTACTTTTCAATATTGGTGAAGTAAGCAAAATGTAGTAAGCTTAGAAGTTGGACTATTAAAATGCAATTTGCAGGGAAAAGAAATAAATGTTTAAAGGTTGCATTCTCAAACAGCACCTACTAACTAGAGTAAGTGAAGCTCTAAAAATATGTTGACAGTTCCTGCAAATAAAATAGTGACTTTGAGAAAAAAGTATTAATCTTAACTCATAGTTTAACTCATGATAGCATAAAACTTAATCTTTGTGGTTTCAGTTGAGTATTGGAATGTCTTTTCAGGTTGCCTTTTGTGAAGTTTGTACACAGTAAATTTGCCAGGCAAAAGTGAATAGTTCAGCCAAACATGGCTGAAATGTGCCTGTACAGCTTATAAAAGGATTATTTTCTGTATTCAGAAGATTTCAGTCAATGCAAAAAGAGGAATCTTGACATTTTTCAGTTATTAGTTTACATTTTCTTTATTTTAGGGAAAGGCCTCTGGAAGGCATAGCCTAAATCATTGTGTTAATTCTTGTTTTGAAGAAGAGGTGTTTTAAAATACATCCTATAAACTAAGCAAGCTCCACCTTGAAACTATTTGGATTATTTTCCCTACAACTTCTATCATAAGTTAGAAACTTGTTTAGGATTACCAATTGACATTAAACTAATGGTTTCTCTGTTTGAATTGCATTTTTCAGAGCTAGTTAGATCATAGTGCTTTTTCAAGCACCATCCTGAGGTACTGGAGTCACTTCAGTTATATACAGCTCTATTCTCTTAGATTAATACTAGTTTAAAACTCTTTTATCCACAGTAATAAATGAAATAGAAACCATACTCTTGAAATTTTGTAAAAATTAACCTTTTTGAGAT
Source organism: Struthio camelus (assembly GCF_040807025.1). NCBI lineage: Eukaryota > Metazoa > Chordata > Aves > Struthioniformes > Struthionidae > Struthio > Struthio camelus. The sequence goes on along the minus strand of NC_090943.1, from coordinate 127,705,308 downwards.
AGTTCTTTAAAATAATTTCCCTTCATTGTTTATTTTAAAACTACAAAATACTGTAAATTTTTGAATGGTTACTATACCGTAGGTGAACTCAGGAAGTGTGGTTTGGATGAGTGGACAGTGAGGTGCATTGAGAACTGGCTGGATGGCAGAGCTCAGAGGGTTGTGGTCAGTGGCACAGAGTCTAGTGGGAGGCCTGTAGCTAGTGGTGCCCCCCAGGGGTCAGTACTGGCTCCAGTCTTGTTCAACATACTCATCAGTGACCTGGAGGAAGGGACATGGTGCCTCCTCAGCAAGTTTGCTGGTGATACTAAACTGGGAGGAGTGGCTGACACACCAGAAGACTGTGCTGCCATTCAGAGGGACCTGGACAGGCTGGAAAGCTGGGCAGAGAGGAACCTCAAATGAAATAGAAAACATGCTAACAGGGAGTGACTAATCCTATACTATAATTGGTGGGATGAGAAGTCCCCCTTTGGAGTACCTTTCTTTTTCCACTTGTTATAGGATATTAAACAGTATATTTGAGAACGTTGCTTAATTTATCAGTGTCTGAAGTTAGGCGAGATGAATCCTGTATGAGACTGCAAAGGAGAAGAAATACTCAAATCCAAAGATGAGGCCTTCCTTAGCAAATAGAAATGAACTAAACTAATGTCCAAACAGAAGATGCCTTAAAATATTTTTTAGATTTAAGATGAGACAAAGCTACCGAAAACTGAAATCAAAAAATAGAAAAACATAGAATTTAAACTGAAGATTTTAGGTAAGTTAACCTTGGAACTTAAACTAAACCTAGTTTTGAAAATAGGGGTGCAGCACCATGTCTACACTGACTTCAGTAAAATGTTGCAAGGGAAAATGACAAAGACATAACAGGGTTTGACAGTCTTGAGTAATTTAATAATATAAAACAAATTAATTACACATAAACCTGTGGTGTAAGAATCCATGACTGGACAAAAATGTAGAACCCTGAAAAAAAAGTGGGTCATGATATAGTGTGCACACATAAATCTGTCTTTCTGTTTATCTATCTTGGAGGAATTAAAGGGCATTTGGAGGAAATAGGAAAGATCTATAGCTTAAAAAAATTTGTTTCACAGCTTGATTAAAAATAAGATGCATCATGACTGAAAAGGTTGCTGGATAGGAAAGAAGGAATGTGCACAGTGTAAATAAAAGAGCTGGGAAGAGGAGGAGTAGACAAAGATGAGAAAGGCAAGTTGCAGGGGCCAAGCCTCTCCCCGGAGTTCCAAGGAAAATGGACGGGTTGCATGAACAGCAAATGAGCTACTCCTGTGTGTGCATGTGTACAGATATAAATATAGATTCTTTATGATTTAGAGAAAAAAATGGTGAGTATTTCATTTGCCAGTGCTCTCTTGAAATATGCTAATCATAACTTAGATAATAAGCTAAAATTAGCAATATCTAAGCAGAACTATAAATTGACACCTGTGATTTATTATTGAATAGGATTATTTATGATGTGTATGTACATGTTTTTTCATAATGCTGATTTTTTTTCTTAGCTACTTCCATTCTCACAAAGCTATATGTGGATTGGATGATATCTTGGAAGGAAATTTTGTCAAGAGAATTACTAAAAGCATAAGGAAACTATTAGATGCAGTTTTCAGTAATTTAAATTTCTAATATTTGATTTTTAAATGATGAAACATCCAATAACCCAAATGACCCTGCACAAACATATACATGGAATAAATTATTTCAAATGAAAGCAGGAAAGTTATTTGTTCAGCTGCTCTAGTGACTAGAAGGTTAGGAACAAAAGCTATTATTGTTCAGTGTATTTTTTCACAGGAAATAGACAGTGGCAAACATACAGTAGTTCAACACATGAGATCAGAGACACAGTTTTTATAGTAAACCAAAACCAGATGTTGGAAGGGCTCAAGACCTTTACAGAAATTATTAGTTATGTTTGCCTTTGAAAGCAAAGAAAGTTTACAGAGAGTCATGTACCTGATTAAGGAAAAGACGGGTTACAAAAGCTATGAGTATTAACTCATTCAAGAAAAAATATTTGCCATACAGACTCTGACTTTTTTAATTTAAGGTAGTTAATTATGTACATAGGATTTGAATTTTGCCTTCATTTGATATTTGGGTGAGCATGCTAACATTGTCATTATTTATACTACTAGACAACTTTAGATATAAGAAATAAAAGCAAAGATTTAAAATGTTAAGGCCAGAATTGAGCAACCTGACAGTAAGCCCTCGCACTGTCAGTTCCACTATGAAAGGGGGCACAGCATTACATACTAAAGAAGACCTTTTTTTTAACAAAGATGATTTTATCAGGGATACTAATAAATGTATAGTAGCACGTATGAACTATATAGCTTTTCATGTAGTATATAGTTTTCCTCTAGTTTGATATTAGTAACCTGGTATCACTGAATGTTAGCCAGTTTCAATGGAATTTGATGGAACAGCTAAAACTAAGGTCTCAGTGTTAAGTTCCTACAGGTTTCATGCAAATAGGCACTGAAGTGGGAAAAAAAGAGAGGTGGGGGGATTTTAGCACTTCAGATACCGAAGTTCATAAGCCATAAGGCACAAATCGATGGGAAATCAAATTTATTAATTCTAGTACCTCCAAAATTATTATCTTGGTGTGTTGTATATCCACTCAAATAACTTCTCTTTGAATTTAATACACTTTAAGTCTTATCACTTGAGAAGTTACAATATTACTAACCAGTAGGAAGGAATGAGAAGGTCAGTATACTGGAGGTACAACAATAAAATTAACCCTTGCAAAGAAATGATATAACAGTATAACAGAGGAGAAAGTTGAAATTAGGACATTGGAATACTGATCTTTGTTTTACCTAAAAAGAATCCTGTAATGCTCCACTAATTCTCAAAACTTTTCTGAGCCCTACTGGTCTTTTGGAGTTGATTAGTGGCAAGCAGCTTGATTGAGAATGGATATCTGGCAGCTTGGTGTTGAAGTTTAGCTCTGTTGTGGCATTGACTGGTACAAACAGAAGTCATTTTCTTTTAAAGTAGGATTCTATACTAGTTATCTGGTCTCAATTCAGTTTCTCTGTCTCTTTTCTTGAACTGTTTTCATAGCTAAAATCTCTGTCTCTATTTAAAAAAAAAAAAAAAAAACAAAGCAAAACGAAACACTGGCTTTCCTCTTCCTCAGTTATCTTGTTCATGGTTTTGCTGATCTGTCATTGTCTTAGTGGTTTGCTCATCCAAATCATCTTTTGGGGCCACTGGGCTAACTATTCCTAGCAAAGGATTGTTGTTTTCTAGCAAGAATTTTTATGTTTTCCTTATCCTGTTTCCACAAGCCAGAAATGAGTTTAGAGGGCATAAGAACCATCATATTGTAGTCCTTTTGTAGTCCTCTACCTATGGGTAGAGCTATAGGAGCTTGAAATTGTGGAGCTGAAATCCTAAATTGTTTCTATGTTGAAGAGGTGCACCTGAAGACAATATATGATGTCAATTAGGAAACAGATTGCAAGAGACTGTATTATATCAGAGCGGTTGCTGGAGATGTAGTCATAGTGAAAGAGAAAATTCTGTCACATGAAAATTTAGTCTCTTCCTTTGAAGTTGTAATTTTAAGGCTGTTAGGCTTTTGAAAGTGTTGCATACATTAAATACATAAATGAAATGCATTGAAAGTTAAATGACAAGCAATTATCTTAATATAACAGTAATAATTAAATAAAATAGTAGGAATTAGCTCTCAAAGAATATTGCTATCAACAACAAGCAAAAACTAATCTGAATGTAAAGTTCTGAAGGGTGGCATTTAGATGAGTATCTGTTAATTATAACTATAACAATATGTATAATATTCTGTTAAGTACAATTCCAAGTGGAGGGAAAGTTCCTTAAGCACAATTTGTGGAATTGCCTTACACACTACCAACAGGCAGCTGCAATCCAGTAGGATCCTATTAGGGGAAAGGAATGTCTTTACATCTTCTCAACGTAGTTTCAGGTGTGCAATTTGAGTTCATGCTGAAAATAAACTATACAGAACTACATAAAGTTCAGATATGAAAGCACACATGAAAATGTGGATTAAATTGTGCTAAACTGATCTCCTTGAATGCCTTTTGAATGTTAATGCTGGGGGCCATAGCTACTGCCAGTAACTTAATATGTACTGTCTGTTTGACTGAATACCTCTTAATCATGTAAATATGGGAACACTATAGACTTAAATGATATTCAGACCTTAAATATTTGACAGTGACAATTATTTATTTTTTTATAGTTTTATAAAATCTTACTGATTTTCCATAAGTAGCCATCATATATTGTAAACTTGTTTTCAGTTAATTACTGGCATTCCCGTTTGATCTACATTTTGCACTGTGAGTAATAAAGCACTATAATGTAACTTAAAATCTCTCATAAGTTCATTTAAATTTGTTATTATGAATTGATTCTTTGAAACTTTTCTTCTAGTGAAAGTCTGTTTGATCTTAATGAGAGATACTCCAACCAAGAATGCTATCACATCTAGGTCCTTTGAATTTAGGGAAGGTTTCTGAGGAAGGAGTCTATCTCTATTCACCATTAACTACACTATCAGGCCCATCTTAATCTCCATCACAGTATGAGAGTTTTCTTGGTATCACTCGGTGCATAATTTTACCATCAGAGTAAGGACTGTGGAAACTGAGAACACAGATTTACATTGATCTGGATGAACCACCTATATGTGATGGTGTATATAATAGTATTTATAGTAAAATGTGCTCAGACCTACACCTTTTCCATCTTCTGACATTGTTGAACTGTATATATGCAAAACAATTCCTATTCGGATTTGTAAGATTAGCCAATATTTTAGTCACCCTTAAGATTTAATGGAACCCTTACACAATTGTCTGTATCTGTAAATATGTTTGTACACTTCTCTGAAGTGTCCAACATAGGGTGATATTGGAGGCAGGATACTGGGCCAGATGAACTAAATACCTACCCAAATCCTGTGATCTTAATATAGATACAAATGAGCAATTGGACGAAAAGAGATACTGCTTCAACCCAATTTCTGCTAGGGAGGGGTAAACATCACAAGTTAAGTCACAGTGATAAATACGTGTTTCTAATTGACATCCTTGCTGATCGTTTCAGAGAGATAAACGGTCGAAGAAACTGAGCTACCCTCTTACACTTACAGGTGAATCTTCCAGCACAAGGACTAATGTGGTTTTGCAGCGATTGTTTTCCAACACTGTTACAAGGAATTGGTGGACATTGCTTACTGTTACCATCTTTCTTAAAATATACGAGTGAAATAAACACATAATAGTTAACTTTGAGGTAAGGAAAAGTATATAATGTTTGTTAATGGAGAACAACAGCAATTAATTTTATGCTAATGTATTAGGTTTGGAAACTCTGCAAACTAGGTAATAAGGAGGTGTTACATCAAGCATCTTCATAAGATATTCCATACTTTTCAAGATGTTTTGAAAATTAAAGTTTGACAGTCCTGAAAGTCAGGTGATCCTGCAATCTGAAAATGAATTAAATATAATCTTAACCAGTAAAAAAAGGTATGCAGTTTATATTGTAAGATAGATGGCCAGCAGACGTAATTCACAAGTTCATATGTACTTGGATTGTTTAGGGATAAAACCAGACGATTTGAAGTTTTACTGCAGAAAAAACTCCTCTCCTGAAAAGAGGTCTGCTATCATTTATTTTGTCTCTGCTAGCCAAAAGGAGTGTAAATATGAAACAAACACTTTGGTTGTTTTTTTTTATAATCATTATATGATGTTAGTAATAAAAAATTACTGAACTTGCATCTTTGTAATGGGCAATCATACAGAATTTTCTAGAATGACTTTTAAACTTCCGTAAGACTAGTCAAAGCACTCATTGGCTTAGAGCAATTAAATGTTTTGGATAACAAAACACCCACAGGTGTCTGTACTTTACAGACATACATCAGCACTTTGGAAAGGCAGATTAACAGCAGCTGCTACTAAGGGATATCCAGGCTGCATGGTAACGATGGCTACATCCAATGAACATCGGCTGCAGGAGCAACATTTGTTGCCTCCGTTTCTTTCTTGCTGCCAACGACACCAGCCACCGATTTGCCGGAGCTCTCTTCCCCTGCCTCTCTCTTACGTTCTTCTTTTCATAGGAATGATTCACCTTCTCTCCCCACTGTCCCATCCTTTCAACAACAAAACCCAGCTTTACCTAGACTGGAGAGCCCAAGTCAGCTCCTTTTAAGAAGGGCAAATTTAACTAAAGAAAAAATGCTTCTGTAATAGTCGAATGCTCTAGAACTATTCGAAATACCAAAAAGGGTATGGGAAATAGCATTTTGAAGTTTGAAATCCCAGTTGTTCATCATCTTACCACAGTGTTATTCTTATTCATACTGCCTTAGAAGGCATATCATTTACGCATTGACTTTATATTTGTTAGCTGCTTAACACAAAATAGAAAAATCCTTGTCTCACACATTTCTATTAGACTATACTCTGCCTCTCTCTCTCAATCTGTGCTAAATTCTGTTATAATCTTTCACGGAATGGAAGGATTCAGTTAAAGAAAGTTGCAGTGTAAAGGTATATCTTCTCAGCTCTAGGTATCCTTCACCTGTGTAAAGGTAAAAACTAAAAATATGGATAAATTTAAGTTGATCAGAAGAGCCAGAAGAGCAAAATTCTATTTTCCCAGTCCTCTATATGTATGTTGATCCAAAGATACTTTCCAAATAAATATTTTTCAATAGATTACACTATACAGGACTCTCCAGGCTTCCTTTGACTTTAACAAGGTTTAGATCAGTTCTGATAATGTCATATGTCCTAAAAATCTTGCAACAGTGGCAGTCTCCACAAACAATTTTCTTACGTTACAGAAGCATATTTTGCTGCATATATTGCATAAATATGTCTTCTAACATTAATATTTGTATTTAAATGAATATATTCAATTCTATTATTTTGGAGATGCTACCCATATTTCTTTTTTAATAAATATCTACGCTAGGAAAGAAATGCACTTCAATAACCTATGTAAACATATTGCATATTATTAGACCTTAAAATTACATGTTTGACAGCACACAGTTTCTCAAGGGCTTTATTGCAATCTGTGAAACTTATTAACTGTGATTTCATAGCCAATGACAAAAGGTAATAAAAATATCAACTGTTCTTTAAAAGCATTTTTCCATAGATAATTTCAAATAATCATTTCTATACATGACTAGAAAGAAAAAAAATTAATCACCTCTAGGTATTTGCAGTCATCTGTCCAAAAAGCCAAAATAAAACATTTTAGATTTCAAATGTTTTTTATTTGGGACTCCATAGAGCAAATCAAGTGGGACTTGACTAAGAGCTAGTTAAGATATCAGAAGCACAAAATGTATCTTTAAAAAAAGATAAGCAGAAGAAGTCTGTATACTTCCTCTACTCAGAAATACAGGGTTTGGGCAAACAGTACAGTAATACCAGATGCTTTTGGTCTAGGCAGTTGGACATGGTGGATCCAAATAGTGGACCAAACATATTAATGCTAGATGCGTGTGCTGCTAATATAAACATCCAGAATGCTCTGTTAGACACTGCTAGTTTTTGTTTTCTTGTTTGTTTGCTTGTTTTCCCACAGATCATTAGAGTAATTTTTGCTTCTTCATTACTTTAGGGGTTTCTAGATGCCTTTTCCTTTCACTGATTGCAATACTTCAGTGGCTTCTAACTTCTGTTCTTTTTTAGTGATCTGGCAGCTGAACTATAATGGAAAAGTTAAGCAAAGAGTCCAACCTAAACAGCTTACAATTTGTCTTTTGTCTTTTTCATCTTCCCAACAGGAAGAGTAAAGGATATTTTATTTAGTGACAGCATTTACACAGAAGGATTTCCTGTCTGAGAGAGACTAGAAAGTAATCTTTGACATGCATGTTAAATCTGAGGCTTTCTTGCTTATCCTAGGTTTAATCTATTCTGTGTGTCATCAGAAAACCCCCACCAAATGTCCTTTTGTGTCTCCCATAAGTTGTTTTTTGTGGGTTTTTTGTTTATTTTTTACTGTTAGAATTATAACATGTATTTATTTGAGCTCTGCTGGAACGAGGATCTCATTTGGAGGCAACTTCTCACAAATCAGAAGATGACCTTCACCATTCTGTGCTCCACTAGAATTTATTGGTTGGTAGTTAAGGATGGGAGATGGGAGAAATTGATTTGAGTTCCTTCAGGGAAAGGAGGGAATCAAAGCTGTGTTTCTTGCAACCTGGAAGAATGTTCTAAAAATCAGATGGTCATTTGTCTTAAACACAACATCACATTCATGAACAAAAGCAAATGTTAGATGTTAGCAAATGTTAATAGCTCCTATACCTGAGCCCGCTCTCCCTGAAAATTTAGCTCGTGCTGTTATAGTTTGTTAGAAGGTTAAATGTGCATTACACAGGGTTTAGGGTTTTTTTTCTGGAAAAGGGTGCCTTTGGATGGCAGGTTCATTGACCTCCCTAGGATCGCATCAAGGAAGCATTTTGAGATGGGAAAAAAATGACGATTTTGGCATTTTAAAAATCAAAATGTTTGATCAAGAATAACTGATTACAATGATCATGGTTTCCTATCCTGCAGATCAAACTACTACATCTGCTAGATCTACTTCTACAGTTAGCTAGCAATGAAGTAATTTCCACTTATGTTCATATGGCACATTTAAACAAATCTCTTTGAATTTTAAAAGAAGATTCTTTTGCTTTCTCCAAAAACTGCAACAAGAAAATTTTGCCTTAGACAATATGCTCTATTCCTTTTAGTTCCTCTTAACATAATGAGTGGGAAAACAATTAGTTAAGGAATTGTAGTCACTGTTAACTCTTATTGTCATAATCTATCCCCTTTAGCAAAGTTACTAATTTATTTCCTTCCATCTCTTTCTTCTCGTTTCACTCTTCTGCTGTCTGGCACTCTCATACTTTCTACAGGGAAGTAGGGAGAGTGACACTTTATACTCAGGCTTGATAAATGAATTCTTTGCCTTCTTGTTTCTTGGTAAGTGGACCATTAAGCTGTATGTCCTTGACTCTCCCTGTTGGTAGAATGAAAGAATATAACAACAAAAGGATTTACCTTTGAGTAAATTTTATTTACTTCCAGTCTATGGTTAATAATATATTTTCTATTCAATTTCACTAGTATACTACCAGATTGAGAATGTAGTAGAAGGATTAAAATGTGATATGCTTCATGTTTTCAAAAGTATTGTGGAAGTTTGTTGTTTTAACATCTTAATTTAAGCTTGTATTCCCACTTGCATTACTTGAAGATTATAATATGAAAAAAAAAAAACACAAAAGAAACACACTTCTCTAGACCAGTTTTTATAATGTGTATCCTTAACAGATAATAAGTAATTGGAAAAGAATTTTTGTATTTGTAAGGTTTGACCTTGACATTGTTTGTGTAGGCCTCCAAAGCAATTATTGTAGGATCCGAGATGGAAAACAATAGCACAAAGCAGACAGAAATGCTTGAATTAGTGCAAATCACAAACATAGCTGAGTGGTATTAGATGACAGTTTACTTTTAATGAGGGAAGACATGAAGTAATTAAATCTTGACATACAATTATGAAAAATATCAGGTAACAAGCCTGCTATGCAATATAAAATAAGAAAAGACATTTTCTGAAAACTTGCCTGATGCTCTGTCATCTGAGACTGTTCTTTATGAGTGCAGGGTGAAGGTCAAGGAGGTATCTCAACTCCATCAATCCTTCGGACAGTTACAAATGACCTTTCACTTTTCATAAGACATTCAATATTCTGAATGGGGGGGGGATACATTTTTCTGTGTTTAGAAAATAGCAAAATTGAAACCTTTTACAGTGCACAAGCTGCATTTGTGCTTGAATCTCCTGAACAGCTCATTCATTCTTAAATGTTCATTGACACCAATATCTCATTTACATGAACTAAATTATTTTAAAAGGCTATATCTGTTTAAACATATATTTTATATTTCTTCATATTTATATTGCATTAATTTTTATGACATTTTGCATATTGTTTGAGGTTTTACGTTTTCTTCAAACAGTGTTTTAAAACACTGAAATATATTCAAATGTATAGGTTTGATTTGTTGTTGCTCCAGTTTGACATTAATATAAATCCAAGCATTACACCACATTTTTGGTTTGTATTTATTTTGCAAAGATCAAATCTTGAAGTCCGTTTGAGTCTTGATCTTTCAAGGATTTTTCAGAATTCATTTAACTAGAATGTCTACCACTGGATACACATTTCTATGTGACTTATGAATTGACTTTAATCCCTAGGCATTTCTGTGTGTAAGCAGAGACTCCTATTTGGTCATATATTCTTTGAGCCCAATGGTAGTGGTTTTAGGTAAGAAGAAAGATTTAATTGTTATTTTATATTGCACAAAACAATGCTTGCAAGCTACTGTATCATTTATATTTTGAAAATTCCTAATAATTTTCTCCTTTTTTCCAAATAGATTCTTTTTTTTTCCTCCCATTTATAACACAAAGCAGAGAAAGCTGGAATTGCAAGAACTGTTGCAAGAACAGTTACAATACTCTCCATATTTTGAGGAAGTAATCCCTTTACTAACTTAAGTTCTACTTAATTTTATAAATCTACAGAAGGAAAAAAGACAAGCATAAATATTTCTAAACAAAAGAACAGCATCTCTTCACTAAAGAAACAAATAAAAAAATCTTGAGATAGATGATAGTAATAGATTTGGACTGGTCCTAAAATACTACTGAAAACTTATATAAGGAGAATAGAAGTAAGTATTTTATACTACCTAGCTCACTTGCTGTATTTAATCAAAAATGCTAGAATATACGATATAATCAGTTTAGAAGAATTTATCACTATTTTTAATGCTGAAAGTTGGGTGTGCTTTTTATTGAACATAATTATTTATTTAAATCATACATAACGTCTCAGTCATTGCTTATAGAAATATTATTCAAGGTCTGCCATGGGCAACAATATGAAATAAAGCATAGGGAATTTTATTAGACTTGAAAAGCTATTCAGAACAGAATTATTAAAACAACGCTGAGAATCTTAAATTGGATAAACCAAAGTGACATTCATAATATCTCAGTAATCCAGTTTCAAAATGTCCTGCTACAGTCTTCAAAAGCAGGTGATTTAGTTTACCTACACTTTACTATGTATTTTCTACTGATAAAATACAGCACTTTTTAATCTAATCAGTCTCTAAAATGGCTTAGTAACTCTAGTGCTCTGTGTTGTATGTCAAAAGGACACTGAATTAGATTCTCTACTCAGAACTGTGTAAAACATTAGCTGGCATAATTTGTGAATCACTTTCTTTTTCTCTAGTTTTCTTCGAAATATATAAGCCCTGAAATGGAAAAAAAAAAAAATCAAAAAACTAAACAAACAGGAAAAAGCATTTCAGAATATTTTAGGGAATGACTTCAGGACAAATATCTTCCAGCGTGTGTTCCTCTACTTATAAAACATCATTAGCATGAGCTTGCACCCCAGTAATTTTAGCAAAATGAAATCAAACAGAATTATAGTCTTGATGAGTAGGTGCTAAGAAACACACGAAGACTACTTACATGTCAATACGTGTTAGATATGTACATGGAAAAAAATACTGAAAGCTGCTATTCACAATTACTTGAAAATCTCCCTTAATTCAAATGACGCTTAAATAGTTTCAGAGTAGTTCAAGAAATCAATAGAAATTGCATAGGCAATCTTCCATTTTATAGACATAGATAATAATAAAAGTTATTGATGCAAATTATTAACAGCAAAAAAAGAAAAATGAGAAACTGTAGCTTCATGTTTTATGAATTCCTAACAGCTGTAGTAAATGGACAAGTTCAAAATGTTAAAAAGTAGAAATAATAACAGCAATCCTTTTATTTTTTTTCTCATAAAGGACTCTGTCCATGTGTTTTTCCTGCAATTGTGAAAATAATGAAATTCATTTTTATGATGTTGAAAGTCTATACTTTAACAGACAGCTTCTGAAAAAAATAAGAAAATTTCTGTCTTTAACACTGTTGATCTCTGTTTCTGTCTAGTTTTACCAGATTAGAATCAGATTTCTTCTGCTGGAAAGCACTAAATTTAAGGTATGCTACAACTAGTCCCTCACATAGGTTAATGTATATACAGATATATACATTAAAACACAATATAATCAGTAAAAATAAGCAAACTGGCCCATGCCAGACATTTTTTGTTCTGTTATGCTGTTACTCATTTGAATGTGTGAATGCTAAATAGGCATCAGCCCAAAATTTGCACCTTAATGAACTTGTCGAATTTAAATTGGTGTCATGGCCTCAGCAGATAGCCTACTAAGCTCTTGCTGATCTTTGCTAACACGTAGGTTAACATGATAGAAATATAGATCTAGCAGACTTGTTTTTTGCTGTTAAAACCTCTATTTTCTTGGTATAAAACCAAGGTTCAAATTGTGAAGTTGGGAGGGAAAAAGCTCAAAGTGCCCCAAAACTCTAGATGACTAAAACCTAGTGAAATAAAGTTAAGACAAACATATTAATGGCTTTGATTGTAGCTCAAACACATACTCGTCTGCAAAAGCAGTGACTTTTTAGCCAGATAAGATATACAGAAATTTTCCCGCCTTAAAAAAAAAAAAAAGGCAAAATAATGGAAATTAAATATACAAAACTATAGAAATGCAACATTATTGTGGGTTTTTTGCATTAACAAAAATAGGAAAACTCATTTTGGCCTTCCCCCAAAACCCGTTATTCAGTAATACTGCAAAGATTTAAAAAGACAGTGAAGTTAATACTGCACTGTATATGGTATAGAAATACAATACAATGCACACAGAAAGTGCAAAGCAGCAGAGCTACAGTTGCTGTGGGAACCATACTTTGAATTTAATGACAATTGTTTGTATCATAGCTCAGCCATAGTGTTGCATTAACGTAGTCATTTGCATTTAATTCTATATCACATTCCCAGTTTAGAAAAATACATTTGCAGTTGCTCATGCCTTTGTTTCCAACAACGATTCAAAATAATATACTTTCTAAGATTATTTTTACAGAATTATACATAACCTTATGATGAAGCATCTCATTACCCTGGCAAAAGACCTTGATGCAGGAAGTAGTTTGTGAAAGATGTATTGATAACTAACAATTCTGTTTTTAAAGACAGTGGATTATTATGTTATTACATACATACTTTCATGGGTGAATATTCTGTTATGGGAGATGGAGTGGTTAATTGTTTATCAGTAACCATGACTTCAGTGTAAGCAGTTTGAACCCATAAGAAAACAGAAATGTATAATCCAGTTAAGATTCAGTTTGTGCTTAATTTGTTTCTTTTGAGAACGTAGGGTATCAGGCTACTTAGGACAGAGGTTCATGAGCTTCTGTCTTCTTTCCTGCCACAGAAAAGAATTGATGGGAAGCAGGTTGAACAGCTACTAATCAGGATAAGGAGAACTGTATATGGAGATAACAAAGGAAAACACAAATTTTTTTTCTTTTTGAAACCAGTCTAACAGGCAATATGATGAATAAAAGCAGATGTTATACATTAGACGCAAAATATTCAGTAATACTTTGAAGGGAACCTGAATTTACTTGTGTATGATATTGTTATTGAAATGGAATAGGAAATCTATTCCCCTAGGAAATCTACTCATAGACCAAAAGCCCTTTGTTCTAGCAACTAAAAAAGCAAAGAAAGGTATACTGTTCATACCTCTCCTGTAAAGAACTATCAGTGAAATTAAGATACATATTATGAGAATAAGGGTAAAATACTGACCCCTGAAAAGAAATGAAAAAACTCTAATCAACTTCATCAGGAAAAGGACTTCACCTTCAAACTTCCAGTGCTTAAATTTCTTTTAAAACTGTGTTTTAGCATGTTTTATTGAGCATACAGAGAAAGGCCTGACAGGATCTCAACATCTCCATTTATTTAAACAGATTGCAAGGGATAGGGCATGCTGCCAGGGTAAAACCCAGCAGAGAGAGTGAGACCAAAGGAAAAGAAAATAAATACAAAAAATTAACTGCACTAGATGTGAGAGAGGAGAATATGAAAAAGGAGAAGAAATAAAATAGAAAAAATTATAGTATAAAATATGATAAAACAGAAAACTATAAATATTTAAAGTTGAAATATAAATATTTAGTTAGTTACTTTTCTGTGCTGTTTAAAAATCTCTACTACTAGGGCAGAAAGGAAATGAAGATGTTCTACACTCAGGCCAGAGTCTCTAACAATTCTTCCAGTATTCCCTGCTGACAGTGCTCAACTTGTCAAGCCTACATATTTTTTAGAGGCATGTCATAAAACATATATACAATTCTACTTCAGGAATGTTACACTGAAGACTTCAATTGCTAAAATATTTGAAGTATTGATACATGATTAATAAATAAAATCGAAGCAAAACTATCATTTATGACTTATTTAAAAATAGTTTGGTAATAGGGGTATCAGATATATAAAATCCTTCACTTTCTTAGAAAGACTGTCTACCTTCAACATATGTAAAAGAGCCAGAAATCTCTCCTAAATAAATTAATATTGAAGTCGTATCCAACCCTAACTTGGCTGGATGAAGTAGAGATAGTGAAGCAGTTTTATCATGGAACTCATTCAGTTAAGAAAAGTCACATGTGGGCTGCGAATGCATAAATTGTATATTCAGATACATACTTTTTGTAGACACATGGATCTGAAGGTCAGAAGGGACTATTCAATCACTTAATCTGACTTCCTTTGTAACACAGGCTGTAGAATTTCACCCAGTTACTCGTGTCTTGAACCCAATAACTTGTATTTGTTAAAGCATAATTTTCCAGAAAGGCATGCAGTCTTGAAGAGCTGTAGAGATCTATGGCTTCCACTGTCAGTTTGTTTCACTGAGTAAGTACCCTTGTTACACTAAAAAATGGACCCTCTTTCTAGCTTGAAGTTGTTTGTCTTCTACGCCCGCTGTTGAGTCTTGCTATGCTTTTCTCAAATATACCTTTAGTACTTAATGTCTTCTTTCTGCAAAAGCCTTGTAAAGTGTATTCAAGTGAAATCTCAATCTTTTTTTCTTGATGAGTTAAACAAAATATTGAATAATTTTTTTGGCTCTTAACTGCATAAGCTCTTATTTTTCAAGATGCTCTTGAACAGCCTGCCTCAGAATTGTTCTGTAGTATGTGTTCTGTTAATTACATTTACATAGGTTACATCTCGCAAAGTTTTTTTCAAGCAGCAATAAAGACTTGATCTGATTGCCTGGAATCATTATGGATCCTGTTTTTTACTTTTTTCAAATTTTGCTAATAGAAATTCTTAAAACATCTTTTTCCATCCCAGGTAACATATCAACATGATGAGATCAGCTATTGGCATCCTTATCTGTTTGCATATTATGTCTGACCCAGTAGAATATTACTAGAATCCTTGTTTCTTTTTCTTCCTGACTTTGTCACAGGTGAGGATTCTAAATGTGCAGCTCTTTTCTCCACTGAGGTTGAAAGCTTACAAGGTTCAACGTTGAAAATCTATTGAGATGGAGAAATTAGAGAAAGCTTGAAGATTTTGTTCTTCTATTTTCCCATGATTCTGTTATATGCTAGTAAAGAACTAATTAAGAAAATTGAACATGTGAAAGACTTGTAAATATACTCGATACCTCTGAGTTGGTATTCCTTACAGAAAAGTATCTCTTCAGAAACGGACTGTTATGCATTATACTTGAGTATAAGAAAAGACAAGGCTACTGCCTTGTATGGAAATCTCCTAAATCCTTCTCAAAGTCATGATGATACTTGACTATGAAGAGTCAACCATTCATACTCACTGATTTCTCCCCACACCCCTTTTTAAAAGTTCTTCCAAGGTGCCTAGAAATCAAAGAAGGATTTGATTCAAAGTAGGACCAGAACTGTCCAAATGTCTTCAGTTATTTAACTTCATTTAACTGTAAGTCTGAGAGTTCTACTGTCTCAAACACAGCTAAATCAAAATGATTATGAAATTGCATCCCCTTCCGTGGAGATGGAGACTTGAAATTCAAGCCATATTGAAGATCTGTTTTCTGGGAAAGCAGTCCTCTGTACTACCTCTTTCCTGTATATGGCATCAAAGAGATTTGCAATTTAAATATGTTTTTTTTTCCTCCATATATTTACCAAAACCAGTTCCTTAGGTATTATTTCACAACAGAATGAAATCAAGGTCTTCCTCTATTTATGTTTATATTTTTATTTGGGGTAAGAAAAATAAACTCTCCTATTTTACAGAGGAATTACTTTAGTACTAGGCCCTCTCTTGTTTTCTTCGAAGGTTGTTTTTTATTTAATGTTCAGGCTTTAATTCCCTTTTATGACTCCTTCCTGCCCCTTTATTACAATGTAAGATATTATTGTATTTTTTGCTCCTATTTGAGATGTTTGTTTGTCTTTAGAGATACATATTTGGGATTCTTATCTCTAAGAAAAAGATTTCTCTTTTCTGTGTAGCTAATGCGAAAACATGGATGGTGTACTGATAATTGTAGTTCTCTGATGTTATACATCTCAACTTACTACTCTCAGGCTTTTCTTTTTTTTTTTTTTTTCAGAAATTCCCATTAAAATTTTTGCGTCCATTTCACAAACAGTTAAGCACAGATTGAGAAGAATTTAGAACTGGAGAAGGGGATGTAAGTAGCAAGAGGATGGTTAAAAATACCTGAGAAGGGATAGCCTGAGAAGGCCTTGCTGTGTTTAGGACCTTAGAACGGTGATCTGAAACACAGCTGTACAAACTCAAAAGTGATAACCGACTTTGATTTATTTCTTCAACAGAAATTATTACAAAGAAACCATTATCTTGTTTCTCTTCTACAATGCAAGATTACTATGGATTTATTTTTACAGTAGCTGTACAGAAACAAATGGAGAAAAGAGATCAAAAAAAAAAAAAAGAAATTTCCAGCAGTAAGATATGCTCAGCAGTGAAAAATCTTGGTAAATAAAAACAAAGATAAGGTAACAGAAGCAGAAAAAAGAAGGGAAAGGAAAAATGGAAAACCTCCCAAGTTCCATGATGAAAGCAGTCCTGAAAGCCTGTGCAGACAGCTGTCCTTTCACACAACTTTCCTTTCCCTTCTGTCTCCGAAGAATCCTATCTTATAGTCCTTTCCTGTCAGAGCAAGAAGAAAGGGAAGAGAAAAATAACCCTTTAGGAACTTGAAATAAGATAATGTTCCTCTGTATCAGGGCACAGGAGTACCGAGGCAATAATTTGTAAAGCTATTTGATCTCTCTCCATCTCAGCTTAACTCTTTTACAAATCACAGAAAAAAATTCTATCTTCATAAAGATTTGAGCACCTTGGAACCTTGGGTCTTTTGTATGCAAAATCTTGATAACTGGGTGGCAATTATTCCTGGTCATCTTTTTCAAGAAAAAAGCTTTCAGTTTCTTAGAAAATATAACGTTTAATGATCACAGAAAAACATAGGAAATAGTATTTGGAACACTATAGTAACTTCAGAAAAGTTATTTACCCCTAAACCCTAAAGTTACTTGGCCCTAAGAAGGTATTCCTGACACTGACCCCTCATCCCCAAATTCTTTATGTATATTTGTGTGTATATTCAAATATAGTTTCAGTTTCATATTTACAGCATATATATTCACTGTATCTCAACACAGTCTCAATTAATCTTCATTCACTTATAATTCTTGTTTTTTACATATTATTCAGGTAATATGCAAGAATTCATGTGTGTTTGAAAAGAATTCAAAGTAGTCACTCCTTTTTGACTTTCTGCACCCAAACAACAAACTGTTTCCATACTTTAGTGCACTGAGTTCTCTAAATAACAAGGAATAATGGTGTCCAAGAGTTCCTTCCAATGGTGTTTTAGAGTGCTCCTTCTAATAAACGGTGAAATGCCATCTTAAACATTCAGAATCCAATTACTCAAAATCCCAAGGATATACTAATGTCCTCTTGCCAAGAAGGAAATGGTAGAATTTTTAAATAGTATAAATATCATAATGAATATTTTGTTTCTCAGCACTGCTACAAGAAATATTTTGTTTTGCAAGTCTTCAGTCATATCAGTGTGCAATCGTAAAATTTCTAGGAGAAATAGTAAAGGATTCTGATTAACCAATCTGCTCTTATATGCTCGTGAATAGTTGTACATGGTTTATCATTGGACAGTTGGTGAAAAACTCTAATGACAAAGGAGGTCGTGTTTCAAGCAAGAAGTGCTTGTTCTGATGTATTCCAAGTTCATGCCTTTTTATTTGAAAATCTGAAAAACAATATGGTATTGTTTTACCATAAAGCTGTGTGGGAGATGCGAAATGCCCAGCAGTGCTGTGAGAACTATAGCATGAAGAAAGAGAGTTTCACAGAAATCTCTGCAGATTTAGTTTCAGGGCTGGGAATGCAGCTCACCAGAAGCAGATTTCTCTTGTCTACTGAGAACTGTATGGCTATAACTGTCTCTAGACAGGCAAACACGCCCCTGAGTGCTGTTAGTTTTCTGTAACTAGTTTGGCATGAGCATATTGATATGGTACATCCATGAAGAAGATGCGGAACACCAAAATAAAAGCAAGCCTTACTACTGTCATAAGACTGCAGATCCTCAGTAGGCATTGATGGCTTTGCAAGTATGCGGTCTCCAACTGAATGGAATATACTACATTTCCCGTTTCACTCCTCTTTCCTTCTGAGGCCTCAGACTTCAGTTATTAGAGTCCAGAACTAGTGAGTTTTAATGGAAGACTGACCAGCTTTAAAATGGGCCCCTTTACAATGGGCAAAGTGTATGATTTAGTAAATTTCAGCAACCTCTAAGTGTTTTTCACTGATTATCAAGACCAGCTTGCATGGGTAATACCACTAGGAGTGTGTTCTGTTGCTACTTGCCACTTACTATTACAATTGGTTAAATCTTGCACCGGATCTTAGAAGAAAAACCATTAAACTATTACCTGAGCAACTACAAAATAACTGCAGAGTAAATCTTGGCTGTGCTGAAATTAATTAATGATCAGATGCATATAGGTCCTGCCTGCTTTTAATTCCCCATTGTTTTCTGTTACACATTTGAAAGTAAGATGTGCAGCCTGTCTGAAATACGGATAACAGAAGTATAGAAACTGTCACAGCAGTTTAAGTTACTGGGACACTGAAAATGCTTTCAGGCCTTGACTACCTGTTGTAAAGAAACTACAGGAATGTTCCTCTCTGCTAGCAAGCTCTAGGCTGGGGAACCTTTCCTGTAAGGATAAATTGGTGGGTAGGCATCTGTTTACATTCCTTTTACTCTAAGGACTGTGTGTCTGTGGGGCTATATGTGCCTTGTTTACTTTTTTTCAGTGAAATCATGTTTGTATACATGACCGGCTTGCTTGAGCACAGAGGCTCTGTGGAGGTTTCCTTTCCCTAGCATTGAGGGAACTGAGGCACTGAAACACATTATGTGTAACTGCAAGAACAGTTAGCAGCCCGGACTTGCAAAGCCTTGGGCTACTTCAGCTTCTGGGTTAAATCAAGCACAGAGTCATGGGACTAGTGCTTCCTCTCTTCTTGGCACACAGTTAGCAGGTAGGAAGGAATCAACCTGGTGCAGAAACTGGAAAAATCAAAGCAGCTGAATTCCCCTAGGGTGCAGTTCTCATTATCAGCCAGTGAGTAGCTCTGGCTACAAATAATGCTGCTCATCTACTGTGCTTCCTGCCCCAGGCTATAATGAATCACAGTTTGCCAGGGTGATGCATACACCTTAACTTTGGCACTAATCCACTATCATAGCTACCTATTTCCTTGTAACACAACAAAAGGAGGGAGCATTCTGCTGAGGTAGATGTCTGAATGGAGGCACAGTTTCTTGCCATCCTGGCAATGTGCCTCTGATTTCACACAGCTCCAGGCACACAAGCTCTCAGTGGGGGACTGATGATTGAAACAAGCTGGTGGTTGATTCAGACAGCTGACTGGTATTCTCGCCTCTCTGTTTTTGGCAGATCTTATTTCTGTGTCTCTTTTTAGTCTTTATTCCCTCTGGTAATTTCTCTTTCTCACTCCTGTTTCTATCTCAGTTGAAATTATCGTATGTTTAAACTTACTATTCTATCTGCTATCCACCTTACTGTTGACTACTTCACCATCCCTGTACCTCAACTACTTTGAATAATCTGTATATTTTTCCGGGTCTCATCCCTCTGTTTCGGGGGGGGAGGGGGGAATTTTGTGCTTAGTGTTACAAAGTTGTTCTACTTCACTCTATGTATGGGTGATCCATCTCTCCCTACATTTACTTCTCAAATTTCCAAATGAAGACTTCTCTACACTAGAGAGTTTTAGCTATGTTAGCTAAGCCAACAGAAAGACTTTCTTTCTGCCATTGTAAACCAGTTTTCCAAATACATTAGCTAAGCTATGAAAACTGCCTTCTGCCAGCATAGCTACTCCTTTGTATCATGGAACAATAACAGCAACCAATAGTGATGAGGTTTTTTACACCATAAGCATTGTGCTGACAGGATTTGTGTAGTACAGTCTAAAAGTGTAGTAGTATAGGAACAAGTTGCCTGGAGGGGTTGTGGAGTCACCACCTTTGGAGATATTCAAAAGTTCTCCTGGGCTGCTCTAAGCAGGGCTTCAGCAGTGGACCTCAACCATTCTGTGAATTAGTGATTCCATAACACGTTGCCTTTAGTGGCAACCCTGACACTAAACCCATCATCCTTTCTGTTGAACAGCTGCTTTTGATGGAGCATTGTAAACCTGAAAGCATCTGTTTTTTTTCTAGGAGATACCAATTTTATTTTACTTTTAGTCTAGCTCATTTCGGTGATCTACTTTACAGCCTAGCTCTGCAAGAAGTTGTGAACTGTGCTACAGGGCAGAAAAGTTGGCCTCTCTATCCCAAATTAAGTAATAGGTCAGTAGCATTGAAGTGCAATTAAGAGGGCTTAACTATGTCCTTCTGCATTTCTTTCCTTCACTTTCCTATTTTGTTGAGGAGCGGAACAGGAAGTGCCTAGATAAAGTATATGGGAGAAAGTAGAAAGTGAATGGAGCA
Organism: Struthio camelus; assembly: GCF_040807025.1. Lineage (NCBI taxonomy): Eukaryota > Metazoa > Chordata > Aves > Struthioniformes > Struthionidae > Struthio > Struthio camelus. The sequence continues at coordinate 127,684,186 of NC_090943.1, read as the reverse complement.
GCAGAGAAGACATTCCCCCTCCCCGCTCCGTTTGTTTTAATTGCTAAGGAAGGATGAAGGACATTCTTGACAATGCTCATCACTTGTTCTTTCACTGGAGGTGACTGATATGTATTTTTATGATACCTGCCTGCAAACTTCTGACATTTAGGCTAAGCCCAGTGCTATCCTGTTGAGATAGAACCATGTCACTTTCAAGTATCATTAGCTTACACTGAGACTTGAAATTTTATTAGATTATTTCCAGTTCTGTTATCCTTTGCAAATTCTTTTGTTAAAAATAACCTAAATCCCCTAAACAAGCCAAGAATCACCATTTCCCATTGATGTTTTCATATCAAGGTAATTCAAGAAAAAAAAAATTTCCAATCCTTTTCTAAAAGACAAAAGACTAAAAGAGAGTAATAGGATGTCAAGGATGATCATTATGAATTAATTATATTTCTGCTTTTATTTCAGTAATGTTTTGAAAATAGATTAGCAAAACAATAAAATTAATAATATAGCCTGTGGTCATTGCCTAGTACATTTTCAGGCAGAAACTTCTGCAAAAAATTGAGTTAGCCAAGTAAAGGAAACTCCAGTCATATGTCTCTAGAAAACTCTATGAAGAGAGGAAACAAATAGAAAAGGAATTTGCAGTTGTCTCAGAAAGAGTGATCTATCAACAGGAGGTGTATAGAGAATCAAATTTGGGGCATTTCAGTTTCTTATAACACTCTACAGACTTCTCTTGTTTTTATTAAGGTTGTTTTCCTTGTTTTCATCTCACCTATGTGGTAGATCAGCTAGTTGTTTAATTCAATGAGAACGAGAAGAGAGACACAGTGGAGAGATACAGGAGCTATATATGGTGATTTTGGATTATTTTAGTTTTCTGCTTCAGACCAAGAATTTGCCGTCTAGAGATATTTATTTTTCTCCACTGAGTATAGACAGTGTTAGTGATTTGGATATCTACATTGTAAATATCTACATTTGAGAGGGTTAATTCAACTCTGTGTAAAAATATTTAACAGCTATAAGTAATATTTGTGTTGTTAAATTTCATTGCATTGTGTGTGTATATATACACACACAACTACAATATAACCACTTAAGAAATTAGGAGTGCACTTTTTAAAGTTAAAGGACTCATAGCTGACAATCTGTGCCACATATACACTCAGTGGTTAGATATTTGATGCTATAAAACTTGAGAATAAACAGAGATCAGGTTGATGAGATCCCATGGGAGGCAGCTCTGAAAGGTAAAGAAGCTCAGGAAGGATGGAAAGTCTTTAAGGACAGCAGTCTCCAAGTGCAAGAACAGTCTGTCCTGATTCTCAGTATGACAAGTGCATGTATCAGTAGACCAGCCTGGCAAAGCAGGGAAATCCTGATGGAGCTGCATTGCTAAAAGACAGTACATACGGGCTGGGTGCACGGATGGGCTACAGAGGAGGAGTTTAAAAATATAGCCCATGCACATAGGGATGGTGTCAGGAAAGTCAAAGCTTAATTGGAATTCAGACTTGTGAGGGATATCAAGGCCAACAAGAAGAGCATCTAATACTGCATTTGATGTAAAAGGCTGAACAAGGAAAACGGGGGTCCGTTGCTGAATGGGATGGGTGATTTAGCAACAGTGGACACAGATAAGGCTGAGGTACTCAATGCCTTCTTTGTTTCAGTTTTCACTGACACGGTCTCCCCAGCCTCCACGCTTAGTGAAACGGTTCAAGGAGAAGAACTATCAGGAAATGGGTGAGGATTGCGTAAGAGGATAGCTTGAGAGAACTTGACCCATACAAGTCCACGGGACCTGATGAGCTGCATCCAGGGTGCAAAGAATTGGCTGCTATCCTTTCATGGGCAGTCTTAATCGTCTGGGAAGTCATAGAAATCAGGGGAGATATTAAACTACTTGAGGAAAGCAAATGTTGCTCTCATCTTCAAAAAAGACCCCCTCCCAGAAAAAAACCATCTAGGGAAGTACAGGCTGGTAAATTTCACTTCAGTCCCTAGGGAAATCATGGACTGGGTCCTCTTGTAACACATTCCTGGGAACATGAATGGTGAGAAGATGTGTAGGAAGAGTCAGCATTGTTTGCCAAAGGTCTTCACGGATGATCAACCTGATTGCATTCCATGATAATATAAGTAACTGGAATTGTGGTTAAAAGGAGCATAGTGGGCATCATTTACCTTGACTTTAGAGAGGCTTTCAGTACTATCTCGCATAACATTCTCGTATTCAACTCATTACATTAAGCTCTGATGGGTGGAAAATCAGATGGATAAAAAAACTGGTTGGATGTTTGGGCTGAGAGGGTAGAAGTTAAAGGGTCATACACTAACTGGAGGCTACTAATGAGTGGAGTACACAGGATGCTCCCATATAGACATACTGGGACCGGTCCTGTTTAAAATCTGTATCAGTGTCCTTGAAGAGCTAGGATAGTTCATAAGATTTATAAGATGCCACCAAATTGGGAGGACCTGTTGATATGCTCATGGGCAGGGCTGCCATCCAGAAGGCATGAAAGAGAACTGGAATGAAACAACGGACTAGCAGGAACCTTATGATGTTCAACGAGGACATTGCCAAGTCCTGCATCTAGGCAGGAAGAACCCCTTGCACTGATACAGGCTGGGGACTGACTGCCTGGGGAGCAGCTCTGCTGGAAAGGACGTGGGGCTCTTGCCAAACAGGGAACTGAGCATGAGCCAGCAGTGTGCTCTGGCAGCAAAGGCGGCCAACAGCATCCTGACTGTATTAAGAGCAGCACAGTCAGTAGACCGAGGGAAGCGATTATCTCCCTTTGCTCAGCACTTGTTAGATGGCCTCTAGAATACTGCATCCAGTTTTGATCCTTCCCAATACCAGTAAGACACTGGTAAACTGGAGCTAGTTCAGCAGAGGGCCACCAACCTAGGACTGAAGCACTCACACTCTGAGGAGAGGCTGAGATCCTGGAGAAGAGATGGTTTTGAAGGCATTCAGTAGCAGCCCCCTGCCAAAACCTATGAGGAGATCATCAAGAAGACAGAGCCAAACTCTACAGTGTACATGGCAGAAGGATGAAAGACAACAGACAGGTTGAAAACAGAAAGGTTCATACTTGATATAAGGAGAAACTTCTGTGAGTGCAGTCCAGCAGTGGAACAGGTTGCCTATTAAGGGAGTTGCAGTGTCCTTCCTTGGAGGTTTGCAAGACGCTGGTTTAAGTCTCCTGAACTTGCAGCGAGATGATCTACCCAAAGTAGGTAGGAAGTAAGAAGGATTTGTTTTGCGAAAATACATCAGACAAACAGACATTAAGCCTCGGGGTGGGGGGGGGTGGTTTATTTCTTTAATAATTAGAATGGAAACTGACTTCCCAGTAGAACTTTTGGAAATTTTAGAAAAGGACACCACAGGCTTTCCTTGAAATATTTTTGCTTGCTGTTCAGTAGGCTTTTGTTTTATTGGGTTGTTCCTTTGCAAGAGACAAGCATGGAAAAAAAAGCAGTATGTTATGAAAAGTAGAAAGTTTTCCTTTGTGTTATGGACTAGTGGTGCTGGGATCTAATGACTCTTGAAAATAAAATCTACTGGAGAGCAACGCCCTATCATTATCCTGATCATTGAAAGAGAAAAGCTAAACAGAATCCATACTAAGAGAGTCTGAAAAGATTTTTTTTTAAATATGCTTAGAGATAGATTGTTGGATATAAAAACTTGAACTTTTAGTTTAGCAATTCACATTCATCCCAGACCTGAGAACCTGAGAAAGGTAAAATACACAGGAGATAAATCATTTGCTAATTATGTATATCAAAATTCTGACTGTTCACAGCTGTTATATGGAATGGAGAGACAATACAAAATTCTTAGTCCATTTGCAGGTTAAGACATTCCAGAATGCAAAATAAAAATAGATGGCAGCATCTGTAGCATTTAAAATAATACTTTAACTAGATTTCTTTCTTAAACTGTAACGTTCCTATTGTAATTATTTTATTACCAGAGTAGACGAGTAACATTTGAGATGGTAACCTTCATAAAGACATGGACCTGTTGTTCAATGGAATTTTAATTTGTTAATTAAGCACACAAACATTTTAAAATTAGAATTACTTGATTAAAACTTGTACAAAATGTAAAGCTTTCTATTAGTGTATTATCCTTTTTTTTTTGCTATATAAAAATGTAATAGTATTGATTTTACCTTATAAGCCAATGAAAAACTTTTTGTTTTGCTCAAGCAGCTAAAAATTTCATTTAGCCACGAAATGTGAATCAGTTTCAGGCAAATTTTGAGAGGTATCCAGTATGTCTTTTCTACCTTGTAATCAGGATGTGAACGTGAAAACAGATGAACACAACAATAGGCTCAGCAATAAACTGTGTTAACTTTTTAATTAACAATGGTACATGGCACTCCACACTCATGTGCATGGAATTAAGGTTGAGTTCCTAAGCTCCTATCACATATCAAGTAATTTGGGGGAGAGACTGTGTTCAGACTACATTCATGAATTAAATCATTTCTGAAAAACTTTTGTGAGGCAAATCAGAAAGAAGGCACTTCTTAAACTACAAACATTTCAGAAATAGCAATGAGAACTTAGCCAGGTTTAGGGTTCTAAAAATACAGCTGGATACATTACAATGTAAGAAGGGAGACTGAAATTGTCATGAAAGTCAGATAGATACTGAAGTACCAGGCAGGATGAATTTTAGAGGGCAAAATGTAATAGCTAATTGCTTCCCTCCTCTCAGGCTCTTCTGACTGCTTAACAGGAAGCGAAGGTCTGCCTCTCGTGTGTAAATTCTTCCAATAGTGAGAAATCCAGCTGTAGATCACTCATTATCCAGGATTGTAGGTGTTGTTTGTAGCACTTTAATCCAGTCAAATACTATCCCATCCTTTTCCTGTGTCCCTTTTTATTTCATCATTAGTTAGTAATGTTGTAAGCCAATGTGCTTTCTTGTTACAATGCACCAGAAATATTTGCATCTTTTCAGCTTCAACATTCATACTGACCCTATTTCTTCAGCACTTACAATCAAGCCTGTATTTTGCTCAATACACACTTAAATCATCCACAAGATTTTAATTTAGGTAAATACTTCCTGAAAAAGCATTTATTGTAAACATAACCAGCTTGTTATTTTGGTAGACAAAGAAGATATATGAAATAATTTCAGTTATAAAAGTCTGATTTGCTCAATTGATGTTTCTACCTAGTATTTTTTTCCTGAAAATGAAAAATTCTACACTTTAATATTCTAAGTTTCAAATAAAACCTTCCTCCCTCAAAAATATATTATCGCTGAATTATAGCTCTCTAGTCTTTTACAAAGGTTACTGAACATCAACATTAGTATTTATGACTTGTAAAAAAATTCCCCGTGATCCTGAAGTACACTTGTCAATCTATTTTTTTTATTATTTCAGATCTCATTTTTACCTACGCAATTGTTTGCAAACTAACCCAAGATTTGGTGGTTGGGGCTTCTTCCTCCCTCTCACAAGGAGTTATCTACCTGCAGTGTTGTGTCACTTCTTTTAACATCTTCCAAAATAAAGTCTTTAAATCACATGCATCATACTTCTCTATATCAAAGTAGCTTGTCCCCAGCAATTATCAAATTAAAACAGTCATTTTTCAGTGCCATTTCTATCAATTTTGTGAACAGGAGTTTATTCCTCAGTGCCTTGAGGCTAAATATTTTAAATCCAGCATATCTTGTTATCTTTAGTTCTTGTAGAATAAGAACCTGCTTGAAAATTTCTCTGCGTGGTTTGCTATCCCTTTTGAATGACCACAGCTCCTTCATCTTGAGCACTATCTTCTATTTCATTCCAGACCCACATGCTCTGGGCGTGGTGACCTCTTTAAATATCTCACCCATAAACCTTTCATTCTAGTAAATGCTGCATACTGTGGCAATTTGTCTGTTGGGATCATCAGTCTTGCTCTAGAGGTTCACATATGCTCTCTTCAGATGTCTTCATCCAGGAAACACTGCATCTTATTCTGCTCACAGATCATAAGATTCCTCTTTGGTTTAGGTCCCTAATCCCTCACACTCACAGCCTCTTTTAACTTGTAAGAATAATACTGAAAGGGGGGAGGGGGGAGGGGGGAGACAATAAAACTGGATGTAACGACAGCCAATCAGTCGGTAACCCCCTCCTTACTCCTCCCTTACCCACTTACAATCAGCACCAGCTGTAGTGCAATTAAACTCAGCAGGTGTTCAGAGGAATTACATTTTATCACCACTATCCCCTCTCTTCCTCTGTTCCCCCCTCTCCCCCCAACCCCTGCAAGACCCAACTGCCTTTCTTTATGGGTCTACAACAATAGAGCAAGTTACATATATAACAGCACTAAAGTGATCAAAGAATTAGTAAAAGAAGATGAAGATAAATTGAAGAAAATGTGCTCACAGACATTCATGGGGAATGTTTAGAATAAAAACACTAATATTCCTTAAATTGATAGTTATAAACTATTCAGGGTGTCTTCATTGTCTTTTCACTTCATGTAAAGCCCTTAAGTTGATTGTACAAGGTCCTGAACATCGTTGTCTGGATTCAGTAATGTGATTCATCATGTGCTTATGAAAAGCACGCTGATGGTTTGGTGTAGGCTACTCACATGCTTAAAATTAGCTATGTGTACCAGAGCTCTGGTGATCATAGTGCTTAGCGCTTTGCAGAATCAAATGTTAAATAGCAATAATCTTATCAATTCATCAATATTAACTCTGAAAGGATTAAATGGAAAATTACAGATTTTCAAATTATCAGCTACTATTATTTGTTCATGAAAAACTAAGTTAAAATTGTATTTTGTATTGAACATTGCCCTTTAAAAGGAAGAAAAAAAACCCCTTTTTTGTGTTTCTTTCAGAGATGCTTATTTAGCATTTTCTCACTTTCTTAGCAGATTTTACTCTTTTGTTCTATGATCAATCTTCATCATGCTTTCTAATAGACATTTCTATCTGTGTTCACTCAGCTTTAGCGGTATGAGTCAGAACTCACGACGGAGTATCCAAGTAGACAAGGGTGGAAGTGATTGACTACTGTGATATTAAAATACAAAAAGTAAAGTAACTGCTTTAATATAAAGTTGCACTTTTTCCCCTGAATATAACTTTGCTCAGATTTGCTGCAAAGTGAACTGAATACCACAGGAAAAGTTATCATTTTGCAATATTGTATTTTGTACTATTCATATTATAGAAATAATTATTCATGTTGAATTAGCTGTTTTAAACATTTTCAGAAGTCTAACTTTTATTTTACACATTTTAGATTTCACACGCCACTGTTACTGCAGTGTTTTTTGGTTATAATGGGACCACCCAACAACTTAATCAAAACTTGGATCTTACACTCTTCGACTAACAGAAATTTACTGGGATGGTAACCCACTAGTTGGACCACCTGTTGCAGCATCGCATGGTACAGTTGCATGACTGACTGTGTAGACTTTTGTGTAGACTGGAGCTGTATCTGCATCTAAAATAGGTATTGCAGCAATACTTGGTAATAGTTTTCATATTTTATCCCTAATAGTATATGATTACATTCTTCTAAAAGTTTATAATTATTTAAAAAAAACTAAAACCTTGAGAATTTTTCTGTGAAAAGATTTAAATACATGCAGAGTAGTTTCTTTTATAGTTTCTAATTTAATTTCATATAAGAAGCCAGAAGAAGGCATATATTCAAAAGGATTAAGTCAGTGCAAAGGTTCAATATTACTCATGAAATAGGTAGGCAGAGGTCCTGTGCGAAAGTTAATCATGTACTTAGAGACTATAAAAATACACATATAGGCAGATTAATATCGCACAGCCAAACCCCGCTGCTACATTTCTTAGTGTGATTGATTGACTTGAGGTTCTTCTATCATAGTTTTTATGCAATTCTCTAACTTTTAAAGCAGCAAACATATTAACAAAAGAAGGCTAGAATGTTAATGACTCATGTGAATATCATTAGCAGGACTGGAATAGTTAGAGCTAATGAAGCTTTTCAGCAAATGAAGCTCTAGAATAATAAAAATAGTGAAGTGTAAGGGAGAGGGAGAGCAGGACCTAAAGAATCCTGGGCTGTATCCCAGGTTTTATGAGACAATGTGCTACAGATCCTTCTTCTCTCCTTCCCAGCATTCTTTCTTATTTCTTTTCTTCTTTATTTCTGTTTTTCCTTCTAAGGAGCCAAGAAAGCAATTGGTCTAGCACTCCTTCCTTCTGCATAGAGCTGGAACATTTCTAAAGTTCAGTTCACTGTAAAGCTTTCAGTTTCGGTTGGAAGCTACGAAAGGATAGATATTTCACCACGTTTCTCATAGTTTAACCTTCTAGAGGTGAACTATTGGAGCTGAACGAGATATTTTTCCCCCAGGAAATAATTCACTTGCCAAAAAATGTGAATCTCAACTATCAGTGGAGTCAGTCTGAATTCACCGAATATTTTCCTTAGGAATACATTCCTCACTCAGTATTTGATATATAACTTGCTGGTGGTATGGATTCTTCTTTTACCCTGTAGACCAGTGTTTGAACAGTCCTCTGGGTTATGAAACTCAAGCTTGATAGAATGGATGTGAACTGCTGGCTCTCTGTTTTTCTCAGTAGGACATTATAAAATGTGGAACACAGAAATGGCTCCAATAGGAGATTCTAATTCTTCTAAATTAGTCAACAGCATTGTTACTGGGGCACCTCAATGAAAGTTCATTAGCAAAAGAGAGAACTCAATCTTTATCTTCCACACTTCAGGAAGGCTGCTTGAGGAAATTAAAAAAACAAAAACTACTTCCTCTCTTACAATGTTTTTCTTCTCCTCCGCTTTTTTTCCCTCTTATAAACATCACATCAGGCATTCTGAAGAGGGATGTGTTAATTTCAGTTCAGTAAATGGATGATGTAAGTCAAAGATGTTAACATGATCCCATCTCTGTATAATAAGCAATTAAACAAGGTCTGGGATTTGGAGTACAAAGAGACTTTGCTCTGCCTTACTGAAATTGCTGGATAAGTGATCACCATTGAGTAAAGCCTTTCTGAATTATTTCTAAAGAAGGAGAAAAAATGAGAGTAAAGCATTTTAAAAATGAAGTACTGAAAAATGCTTTTATTTTAACAATTTCCTGATTTTCTTTCCCTTTGCTGGAAACAGTCTTTAGAAAAGAAAACCTTTTAGCACTGTAGGTCAGGCAGCACTATGTGCAGTTCTGGTCTCGACATCTCAAGAATATAGTGGAATTAGAGAAAGTATAGGGAAGGGCAACTAAAATGATTAAGGGGATGGAGCAGCTACCTTATGAAGAGACACTAAAAAGGCTTGGCTCTTCAGTTTCAAGAGGAGAAGACCAAGGGGGGTTATAACTTTACACAAGCTAAAGGTAGTGAATAAACTGAATGCAGAACTGTTATCCATGAAATCCTGCAGTAAAAGTAGGAGGTATTCAATGAAACGAGTAGGAGGCCAGTTTAAAACAGTTAAAAGGAACTAGATAGTGAACTTCTAGAATTTGCTGTCATGGGAATTTGTAGAGGCAGAGAATATCAGCAGGTTCAAAAAAGGATTTAGACTAAATCATGAAAAATATGTCCATAAATAGATACTAAAAGCACTGAGCAGAGATGTAACCTCTTACATTTCTAACATAGTAATTGCAGATGCCAGTGAAGTAGATGTTCCAAAGATGTTCCAGTCTCATGTGTTCTCCCTATGCAGCTTCTCCTTTTATCACTGCAGGATATAGAATACTGGGCTTGATGGTTTGACCCTTGAGACCATTTTTCATGTTCCTATCTTGGCACATGTGCAAAGGCTGGAAGAGCTGGGGGTAATGTCAACTCGAGAGAGTGAGAGAGAGCTATGAGAAGCAGTGCCTCCCATCTTCTGGTGCTCTCTTAATTCAGAACTGAATAACAAATGGGAGTTTCTGCCTTTCATGGATGTAATATACCAGCTGAACAGCACCAGCTTTACTTTTTTGAGAGGCGATGTTTTCCACTATCTATCTACTAAATATTTATCATCACAGTAAGCCTCTTTTTAGCAATGAAGATTACTGTACTGCATAACACCTCTGAAAGCTGCCCTGATTTGACGTCATTAGTAATAATAGTGGCGGCCTTTTGCCAAGATAGGAGGGGGGGGAAAATGGTTGCTATTAGCTACTTAGCATTCCTTGTCATTTCACTTTGCTATTGGACCAATCTGAGTACACTGGACTGAATACAGAAACAAGACATAGATATGTGATATGGAAATAAACAGTGGGTTTGAATTCTATCATACAGAGGGTATACTGAAAAAAAGTATATGCAATACATACAAATATAACACTGCACTTTGCTTAATAGTATGGGCTTACGATAACCTGCTGGTCTGTTTTGGGGCTGTTTGAGCAAAGAACTAGGAGATACAGTCCACTTCATCCAAAGGCTTCTGCTTCCTTTTCACAGAGCTCAGGGTTAACCACCCTACATCCTTTGCCTTTGGCTAAACACCTACATGACTATAGTCTGTTGCAGCTTAATTCATGGATAAGCTACTATCTAGCTACTATCACATATTTTACCTCTGGGGATTACCCTTGGCACTCTTACCTCTCTAGACTACAATCAGAGGTGGCACGTGTGCTTGGTAAACCACCCTAAAAATATTATGTCTATATGGCCTACATCCAGTTTTTTTCTTTATTCAGTTAAATATAAAATTCTCTACTAGCAATCATATATCATTATCCTTGAACTAATTTGTATGGGTACATAACGCATAATTATGTCACTCCCTCCATATTTCCCACCAATACGGCCACTTGGATGTTCCATGCACTTGCTGATTTCATGATACCTAGTATCTAATTAGCATTTCTGGTGGAGTAAAGCATGTGCATAGTCTTAGCTGACATAGCAACCTAATATTTCTCTAGGTTTTTTTTCTTGAATTTCACAACAGCCATTTCACACAGCTTGGTCTTGCCCCACTGAGCCAAAGTGTAAAGACACATGGTGGCGTCCCCATTTAGACTTTCCATACTGCCATATCTAGCCCCATTTGACCCTTCCTGCTTCACAGTCTCATTCAAATTTTTCAGATTTGAGGCCAGCTCAAAGCCAGCTCAAGTTTCAGACATGCACTTTTGTGTAGAGTTCCTGGACTTTCCCTCACCTAATGTTACTAATAAGTTCTCATGGTAACTTTGAATGTAGCCAGATTCCTGTTATAACCACGATTCCCTGACAGATACATGAATGGGAACCACGCCCTGGGGTGGTGGGTTATCTGAGGTTATCTCTTAATTTATGTAACTGGAGTTATCCTAGCCCTGTGCTGAACTATGGAATGGTTGTACTTGGCTTAGTTTTGAACCTAAAATTTGCCAGTCCAAGCTCAAGATTGAACTGGCAGTGGGGAAAAGAACCTGTCACATTTTTGCCAGGAGTAAAATAGGGCTACAAATTCTGAGCATTGCCAGAGCCCAATTAATGGAACTATTGGTCACTGTTATTGTCCAGTGAGGTTGGCCAAAGAGTGTATCACAGACCCCCCTGGTGAATTTCTGGCACCAGCTTCAGCGTGGAGATCTTCCTAGATAATGACTCCTAGCACACACACTCACAAGCCTCCTAGAGATCTGTCATTCACATTTTATTTTGTGCCTTTTTTCATCTGTTACTATTAAAATGTAGATTGCTTGCTTCTTTGTGGTTCCTAATCCTTGCATATCAGCGTTAAAGACCTCAGAAAGCCTAGAGTCTACCAAGTTGTATTGCATATATTATCTTCCTTCTTGTTTTCCCAGGGCCGCCCTGTGGAAAAGCTGCAGGCTCACAGAGGTTGATTTGGAAATAAGGTTCTGTCCTGTGTTCCTGCCTGGCCTATAATTTCTCTTCTGCCACTTCCGCCTTGCCTCTGGCTCTGCATCTATTACGGACTTGATTAGTCTTTCTCACCACTTCTCATGCTGGCTGTCTACTCATCATCCTAGGCAGTATTGCATAAATTTACATAATGTCCAAAAATATTTACTCTCCTAAAACATATAGCAAAGACTCCTGCAGTGTAGGAGCAACCTCCAACAGTGCTTTCTAAGACACCCTCATACTCTGATCTCCCTGTGAGTGGTCTAGGTCTTCATTTTCTCCGTTGTCACTTGAAAAGGGAGAATCAAGAATGATTTTTCTCCCCTCTCACTTAGAACAATCACTTCTAGTCATCTTACCCACAGTCATCTTGCATGTATCTCTGGGGACAGAAGCATATCTACTACTCCCGCTCTTAACTCAGCTGAGTATTTACTGCTGAGTCTTCTAGCTATGGCAACCAAGCAAGCTGGTCATCAGAGAATTCATATGCTGCCAGCTTAACTGCTCTCCACCTCCCTCCATCAATTTTTGCCTGAGGCATCTAGAATTGAGATTAGCATTGTTGCCTAACCTGAAGGACTGTCTACCCATTGTATTTCTTAATAAAAACACCATACAGTTACAGAGATGGGTATGTCCAGTGTCTTACTCATCTGTGACTGTGGAATCCTAACAATCTCTAGCTGTCTGTATTCTCATTTCTAACTATTTACTCATACTTTTCCATCTTAATTTTTCCTTCAGTTTTTTAATTTGTAACTGTCCTATAGCTTTTAGAAATGCATCTTTCTGAAGTATTAATTATTGTTCATTGCAATTCTCTTTTTCTGTAACCATATTGAAAGTAACTGCTTAACAATCATGGATCCTTAGGTAACCATCAGTTTCCACCTCAGAAATTAATTGATCTTTATCTCTCATAATGAGGGCCAAAACACCTTTGATTAGAATGGCATTAGGCAGTAGCTATATTTTTTAGAAACACTAATGATGTTTTATTAGCAGCCACTCTAACACTCATTCTTAATAATTCCCTTTCCTCTCATTGTTCCTCTGCGTTGAATCAGAGAGTTTCCATTCTTATTTTTGTCTGGGTGCCAAACAGTAAAGACAGAAGCAGCTTCTCTTCAGTGTTTAATTTTCAGTTCTGCTGTTTGATATCATTACAGCCCAAATGTGCAATTAGCAATCACAGCACATTCTGCCAGCTTTAGCTAAAAACTACTCTATTTGGGGCAGGCTGTCCAACAAAATTATTACCTGGAGGCACAGCATGCTTGTGGGGTGCCTGAATGGCCTACCCTTGGCAAAAAGGCCTAAATAACAGCAGCTGACAAGATAGAAATGTGAGTGTAACAGTGTGCATGAGCTAGACATTCAAAACCATCTGAAGCTGGAAGATGTGTGGTGGGGTAGCAAGAAAAGGGCAGCAGAGCAGAGGCGGGGCCAGTGGTAGCCCTGCAGCATCGGGGCTCTGCTCAGACCTGACAGCACAGCCCCTGCGGGCACCACATCCAGCTCACCATGGACAGCACGGGTGCACCAAGAGCACCTGCTGGGGTAGTGGAAGTGGGGCATCAGAACTTACGGAAGGATGTTTAGAAATCTGTTAGTATATACTTACATTTTGTAAGTGTCTGGTATTGTGGTGTACCTGTTATCTTGCTGATATTGATCCTGAATGTATAGTTCACCAACTGCCAGTTAATTTTGTGCCTTTATTAAATCAATAAACCACTGTGATCCCGATCTGATTTAAGCTACATGAAGTGAGCAGTTTTTCCCAGTGACACACGCTGAATTCACACAGCATGTTCAGTCAGTGTAGATGCAAATTTGAACCAAATGAGTCTGTGCAAGTAAACTATTTTCAGTAGTTAATTAAGTCACACTGGATAATCCAAACGTAAAAAAAAAATGTATTTATGGATCTAGGCATACAAGCTACTGAGATACCACCCATCAGCTGAGCAATTGAGCAGTGATGACTTCATCTTCAAAGTCTTCTGCTTTGTCACTCAAGAGCAATTTTAAGTCAAGTCTCAAACTAAAATGCAACAGATAATTTAACTTCTTGTCATGCATATTTCACTGTAATGACATTCCTAATTTTAGATTTAAAAAAAATCATTTTACAGATTCAGACTGATGCGTAAATTTAAAAGAGAAAAATATTTGTATTCTGAAGAAGAGGTAAGTCTCTCACAAGATTTTGACCGTTAAATGACTGTTAAAGCACTCAATGTTAAATTGAACTCATGAATAAATATTTGAAATTGGAGTATGCATGTATATATAATCAATTTCCCTTCTTTAAAAATCATTGTGAAAAAAAGATATACAGAAGAAGGCTTTTAGGATTCATTGGTACGGTCTGATCCGGGCGGACAATGCTGAACTCCCTAATTTCCCAGCTCATGCCTGCAGACTGACAAAACTAGTAACTTTGCTACTGTCATCAAAGTTCTGTTTCATGAGACGTTGCACAGAATTCTTCAGCATCAATCTTTAAAGGCACCACTTCCAAAAATTTTTAATCATTTGGGCCATTTTCTGAATTTATTAGTCTTTGGGATATTTTCTCTTAGACTTTACTGAGAGAAACTTCCATTGTTAGAAACTAGCTGTACTTTTTAATAAGGTTTACAAGACGACATTTTAAAGGTTTATAATTAGGTGAACTCCCAGATGATTCCTTTCACAAAAATAATTAATTGTAAGGACTCAGAAGGAAATAACCTTGTCTTTTCTCACTTCTTTGCTTGAAAAATTCCATTATTTATGTTGTATTAGATGAAAGTAAAAAAACTAAGAATTTCCTTTGTTATTTCTAAAAAGTGATGTTTGAGGGATTATCTCTCAGACTGTGATTTGATCTTAGAGAAGATCAAATTTTTCATGCATCTCATACACGGCGTGGTACAGTCTTTAGACACAAAAAGCTTTTAGGGTAAGAGCTGAAAACTGCTGGGCTCTTTCCAGTACTATCTTAAAGGCAGGAACAATTGAGATTATTTCAGCTAAAAGCTATTTCTAGATTTAAAAGAAAATCCATATAAATAATCTTTTAAACTTAAAAACAAAAGAAACTGTAATCTGGAGATTTATTTTTTCCAGGAAATTTTAAATATATGAAAAACATGAATTATCAAGAGCATCACTATTGTGAAAGTACAGTGGCATAGTATTATAAATTCTTGCAGAAATCACTTGCTGTTTAGTAGTAACCAGTGCAGTCTTTAAAAAGTAATGATGCAATTACTGCTAACTTTTGAACTTTGGTGTTGTTGAACTAAGAATGCAAACCTATTAAGATTTTATAGCAGATTAATAATTGCACAGAGAAACTCTTAGGCAAACAGTTCATTACTGGAATCTCATCAAAATTTTAGGTTTAGAAATGTACTTATCTGTGGTTTTGAGAACTTACTGCAGTAAATATTTAAATTGCAGAAATGGTCATAGAAACATCACTCAGTATGTCTTGCCATTTGACAACGAACTGTTGAAAACTACTTCCTGTACAATGTTTCCTAAGCAGTTTTGCAAACTTAATAATAATTTTATCATACTAGGTCACATACTGTATGGCCCACTATCTTATCCATGAGTATTAGTCAACATTAGCTTCCTGCTAGGATGAGTAAAAGAACTGGACAAACGTACACTGATTCTTTCCTACTCTCCCCTATACTCCCTGAACCTCCAGCAGTTTGTAGCTCAGTACTACATTAAGCCAGAGGCTGTAATATCGAATACAATAGTTCTAATGAAGTCTTTTCCCATACATTTTATAACTGCTTTAGTATCTTCAGTATTCTGTAGCAATGAGTTTCACAGCTTGTTGTATGAAGTATTTCTTTTTATTTGTTTTGAACTTCCCATCCAGGCAATTTATTTTTTTCTTTTAGGAAAATGATCACTTCTTTTTTTTTTTTTTTTTTTTGGTGCATCCCATGATTACAGCCTCCATCATCTCCCTGGTCAATGTATTCTTTACCACAGTGAAAACTTAGTTTACCTACTTGCTCCTTGATGGTCTTCCTTACCTCTTGGTATCCTCATCATACTTCTGTGTACACAGGCATGTTGTGGGATGCAATGTCACCAGCTTTACTAGGGTCAAGGTACATTTTCTCCTCAACCACAAACCATTTTACCTCATCAACAGAAAGAGATTAAATTAGTTTGCTGTGTTTTGACAAGTCTGGCTAAGATATGAACACATTATGGATCTCAAACACAAGATACAAACAAAAAGACATCAGCTCACTAAGGAGTCATATCAAACTGTAGTATAAGCAAGCAAGGACAAAATCAGAAAGCCAGTGAAGAAAGTTAGCAAGGGGATATGAAAACCAAGGAACCTAACTATAAGTTTATTGGTGGTCAGAAGCTCAAGAGGAAAGGTGATCGTTTACTCAGTGGAAGGAGAAAAGTAATACCAAAAGATGCTGGATCTTACAGCAGTTTTAATGCAAAAAAAGTAAGAGCTTAGCCTCCCTTGGAGTGCTTAAAGAAATCTTAGAAATCTTAGATTTGACAACAGTTATCTTTAATAATTTTTGAAGAATTGGTGAAATACTGGATTCCCAGAAAGAATAAAAACAGTATTTGAGCAGAACACTTCAGGTGAATTGTGCATTTAAACTAGGGAATCTCTGCTTAGCTTCTCCATAAGGTTTTACATCTTTGACAAACATGGGATATATGGGCAGAATTTCCAACATACAACATAAGCTCTTTCAAAATACATAATTGTAAATCACGTAATTCAGCAACATCAAAATCAATTTTCTACATTTAAATTTGTGTTAAATGTATCTTTGCTTCACCTTGTATAAGCATCACCTTTTTTGATTCTGTTTACATTTCTGTATACTTTTATTAACTCATCATCATCTTTTTTCATAGCCCTTTGGGCTTTTGTGAAAGTATATAGACATTTATTTTTTTACAGTTGTTTTTTGCTGTATACATGTGCTAATACCTACTACTACGATACACAGGATGCTTGCATGACATAAGGATATTTCCTGAAAAATCTACTTACTCTTGTAGCTTATTTCTCATCAAAGGTAATTTTCATTTCACTTTAATTTCTAAAGCAGCGCACTGCGTTCTAGCAATATGTCTTTGCATTTTAAGCAAATGGAAGTAGCAGATAAATTCTTAATTTCACAGTTTCTTTCCATGGCAAAATTTCTAAAGGCTGAGAGACATAAAGGTTTCTAATTAGAATATATATATATATATATATATTTTAGCTATGTGCCCCTTATTTGTTTTACCTTGGAAAAAAATTAAGAGTCTCAGTGAATAACTACTTAAGAGTAATTAAAAATCTCTAAAGCATAGACCTGTTGCTTGTATAGACCTCATTAAATATATTAATTTTTAATATCTGAATATTTAAAAAGACTAAGGTCAGTAAACTGAACCAGAAGCGGAAAAATCCACTACATGATACAGGATACATGTTAGCTACGTGAGCAGCATGATAAATGCAACGAATAGGAAGATCAACTAAATCCCGCTAAAAATGTGATCTAGCAATCAAAGCATGAGCAGGAGATCCATACAGGACAGCTATTACATATTTCAACAGGGCATTAAACAGATTATTTGAATACTTTTACTCTTTTTCACTATAGCAAGATAGAGTGATATGTATTCTTAAATCAGAAAGACCAGACCAAAATTTCCATAGTTAAACAGTGTTTTCTAAAGTTGACAAAAATACTGCACTAATTTATTTTGGTCTTTATGTAAGACACTTCGTTCCTCCTAAAAAGGTACATGTTAAGTACTACGTTTATCACAGAAAGAATTTGAAAAATTCAAAGGCAAGAGAACAGCCTCCAAGTTTAATCTTTGGATACTTTTTGTTTTTTTTTCCTCCCATAATTGACATAGTCTTCTAACGCAGGAACTTCTTGCTCCCAAATTGGCAAACATTTTCTGTTCTGTTTCAATGGACAGGTAAATTTTACTTGCAGCATAATGACATTTGGAGAGAAAGGGAAGGGAAAAGAGGCCTTTTGAAAGCTGATGCTTGTATGTATTAAAATCTAGATAATAATTTAATGATTACGATGTCTTTACTTGGAAGTGGCTGATGGTATCATTATTGTTCATTAGCTCATTATTTTGATACTTTCTGGAAAGTCTTCTTAAGCACCTAAGAAATATCTCAGACTATAATAGGGTTTGTTACTCCTACCTACTATTGTTTACATGCCTGCCAAAACTAAAGGCCCTGCTGATGAAAGATACTAACCCTGGCATAGCTATTCCTGTAATTCAATTTATCTGAAATTATCTGTTGCGTATTTTAATAAATGCACCTAATAAATGATGTCCCAGACTGACAGCTGCCCAAATAAAGATGAGGGTTGCAAACCTATGACAGATTTGAACATGCAGCATGTGTTTAGCTCACAGAGAAACAAACGTGACCACATATTATTTATTTTTCAAGACAACTATACTTTTTCATATCTTAAAAATATAAAATAACCCTCAAGACATTAAAACTTATCCGAAACAGCTTGAAATACATTGTATGCATGTTGTCTCAAACTAACCAGGAGATCCAGTACACGATCTCCTTGAGGCAGATAGCTTCAAATAAGGGAAATATGGTTAATAATGAAAAAGCATTTTGTAACAGTTGATATAAGTATCTCAGAAGTTAATAACTGGAAAAGAAAAATGATAAAACTCAAGTTGTAAGTGGTGTCCCTTGGAGGTCCACCACAGATTTATATATTGCTTATGGAGCTTAAGGATACAGAAGAAGAATGTGGACTATCAACCCAGTATCAGGGGAATAGAAAACTGTATAAAAGTAGTCATTCTTCTTCATTCCTCTTGCAAAATATAGATACACACACACACACACACGTATTTGTATTTAAGACTTGTAACCATGTTAGAATCACATTTTGACTTGGGCCTTGCAAAACAGTGCTTCAGAAACGTGGCAAAGTAATAATCTTATAAAAACACAGGTTACATAGTTAATGGGCTAAAGTATCCTCTTATTATGGCTTAGAAACCTTTTTCTTATCATTCTTATCTATTCTACAAAAATACTGTTTTATTCACTTCACGTTGCCGTATATTATTCTCTCTACCTTATCGTTCAACAGTTTAAAGAGACTATAAATACAGATTGTCATAGCATTTTTCTTTTATAAGCTTGAAATAAATAGGTTTCTGGATGTCCCAAAAATACATTATACAAAATATCACATAGTTGCCACCAATTATGCTAATTGTTTCCAGTTTTCCACATACTTCAGAGTAATATTAACTGTCAGTTTACGGTTTAAAAGTATAGCCTCACCATACTTAGTTCTGGGGTATTTTACCCACATGCTCTCTTCAAAGTCATTTTTAATAACTGTTTTCTTTACTCTAAAGTGTTATTGTGGGGGCTGTTGTTGATGATGGCCTGTTATAAGAAAGGTCCATCAATGAAGAGAAACTCCATTCATAGACGGGTTATCCTGCAGTCATTGACTTTACCCCAAATCCTTCATCTTCTTTAGATGTGACATTTTTATGATAACACTTGCTTTATAACTAGTATATATCATGTGAAAATGTTCATTGGTCTTTAAAAATATGTCTTCTGTGTTGATACTCTTTCTGATTGTAGGAAATTCTGCATTTACTTATGTAAGCATCTATGTTTTTAAAAAAAAAACTAATATTTTTAAGGGTACTCACTGTACTGAGAAAAAATAGTATTCAGTATGCGTGCATACAAATATTGACAAATCATCTAGAAATGTAATCTTCACTGAAATAACGCCAGAGCTACACGTCTTCCCCCCCCCCCAAAAGAAAATAATTCTTTGGTACAAGCGGCATGTATCTTATGCCCAGTAGTTTATTCACTTTTTCAATGTTATTTAATACCTTTTCCCTCTCTGTAGTATCCTCATACCCTTTAAGAAAACAAGAAGTTCATATATCTTATTGATTTCAGTGATTGCTATTACGGTGTTCAGCTGGGAGTGTATGCGTGCCACAGTATGCACACAGTCATCCTTTGCACCTGACCTTAGATTTTTCTGTGGTCAAGAGTCCTGCATCCATACTGTGCTTTTCATGTTCCTACGAAAAGACAGATAGGGCAGAAGGATCATGACCATACCTCAGCTTCTTTTTGTGTGCATGTGAGACAGAAAAATTTAGGGTTCAAAATTCATTCTTCTACAGAAGAATTTCTCTTTTATTTGTTCTTTCTGTCATTTCTTAGATACTGCAGGCAAAGAATAGGGAAATGAAGGGTGTTGTTTCCTCTGCACAGGATAGGAGTAAGCCTCAAAGTCTCAAAACCCATGAAGTATAAATTCTGCTCCTTTGCAGTATTGTACGTATCTAACAAACAGGCTGTACAAATGTCTTCTGCCTTGTGGAAAGCGTTTCTCCTCGTTCATTAAGAACACTTGGAAAAGAATTGTACTGCTAGCAACACAGACACTAAAACCCACTCCGAAACACAGCTCAGCCCTCCCACTGATAAGATATCTTACCTTTCCAGCTGCGGACCTCCATCTACTTCTCGTCTCTGTTTCATGATGCTCCTCAGTCTTCGAACTGCTTTAGTGCACTGTCTCAGCACTAGAAGTACCACTTTTGTAAGTAAAATCAGCACGGAGCTTGAATTTAGCAGCCTAGATCTTCGTAGCAGCACGTTTTCCTTGCCATGCCCCCACCTTCAGGTGTGGAGGGACAGGGCAGTGCCCTGGGAGAAGGCTCAGGGCTATTCAGGGCAATTCAGATAACGAATTGCTGCTGTGGTTGCAGACCGCACGGGCAGCGTGGAGACTAAATCGGCTCAGACACCAGAAACGCTTTTTGAAACAGAGAAATTTAACCTTAATGAGTGACATGATGTTCCTGCCCTGCAGCAGGGGAGCTGGCATAGCCCAGGAGGACATTGCGTGGGCCAACACAGGAGTCCCAACAGCACAGTGTGTAGGCTGAGGGCCAGGTAAGGGGGTCCCCCCTGCCACCATGAGCCCTTGCAGGTGCTCCACCAGGGCACCATGGCAACCCCAGCCCCTGTAACTTACAGGGTTGGGAGAAGCTGCCTGTTTCTGATTGGCTCTGGTTCCCACAGTGCCTGGTGATTGGCTGTCACTGGGCGTGTGCTCACGGCCTGCCCTTCTGGAAGGTTCTGCACAGGCTGGCAAGGACAGCGTCCTTAACAGCCGAGTTACAGGAGAGCCACTGCAGGTTAATGTGCCCTTACTGCGGAGCCTGCTTCCTCCGGCACTCAGCATCGTTTAAAGGCGGCTATGTGTAGTAACCTTCCCATATCTGACTCTTACTATGTATTAGACTTTGCAGAACAGACACTCAGAAAACATTACTCAAACCTCCAGCTTACTGTCATTACCGATATTCCTCGGTTTTAGCATTCGATACTTAGAGTGGGACCAACACTTAAGAGTGGGACCTACATTAACCCACTTGAAGGAGGAAGAATAGCTGTTTATTCTGAAATTGTAGTCCTCTTGCATGTCGTCAGCGAAGATTATATTACCCATTCTTTGATCTGACTTTCAAAGCTTTGATCTGCAGGGGAACTGAGGCAGAAACACTGTCCTGTCTTCTTCCCCCCCCCCCCCCCCCCCTTTTTAATGCACTGAAATAGGAATAAAATTGTGCACACTGATTAAGACCACGTGGTTACGGTAGGGTTAGTACCAAATCTCTGTACACAGGTGGCAGTCACAGTAGCCTTTGAACGGGTAGGTTGATTGCTTCTTACTCAGCATCCATCTCTTTATTCATTTACATGCCAAAGACTAGAATGTGAGAATTTCAAAATATTTCAGCAATATTTGATTAGATACTAATTCTCACAGACCTAAAAAATACTAGTGTTTCTTGCAAAATTGGTGAATTAAATGCATATGTTATTATTTAAAATTTAAAGTACTTTTAAAGTACTTCTTTTATATGTGCATATTTGTGTATATTTGTGTCACTGTAGAAATATATTTATGTATGGCAACATTTAAGCAGTACTAGGAAAGTGTTATTTAAAATGTAGGTGCACACCTTCATACATGTTATGGACACATCACCAAATGTGTCCCCGCATTTCAGCTCAGTTGTGGGAGCTGTCTGTCTGTTAAAATGTTTAACTTCAGTGAAGATGGCTGGAGCAAATGCATAGTACTTCCAGTTGGGGCAAGCAAAGATCATCTCTACAACTAGTTGAGGTTTATCAGTTGATAGTGGTAACCTGTTAGATTGTGGTGACTCAATTGTCTTTAAGCATATGTGCATTCATTTATTTTATGGTGTGCACACATTGATGGTTTTACATATGTGTACCTATACATCTACATCTTCTTTACTTGGATACAAGGTTAGAATTTTTTACTAAATATATTTCCACTCAGCTGATAAATAAGTAAGAACTACAAACCTATGATGTTTATTCTGCATGCTAAATTGCCGTCTCTGGGGCATAGTGTAATATTCCAGTTTTACTAGCACTCATTACAATTTTTAAAAATCAGTATACTATTTATAAACATATTTTTATACCCTGTATTGCCTTAGTATTTTATATTTGGTATTCCATGATACATTCTTCAGAAATGTTTTCTCACTCTCTTGAGGCCTAGAATGGGAAAGATTTAGCTCTGCACCAATAAAAATTTTCCTATATCAAAAACTTTTCATTACTTTCAAGCGTAATATTTCATGACTGTGTAGGGTTAGAAACTGGAGCTCTCTGCTGTGTATTAGGGCAGTGCTCTGAGGATGCTGTCAATGAGGAATGAGAAACATTGCATAAAGCAAGTAAGAGCATTGCACAGAATCTGCATATAGGAAGGAGAGATCTTCAAAACATTTGCCTGACAGAAGCCCCCTATGGAAAATTTATGATAAATCCTATTGGATGGCAACTTCATCCTCAAATACTCCAAAAGAAGAAAATGAGAAGGTGTTTTCCTGAGTCTGTTAGAAATCTTGCTCAGCAGAACTACTACCATTATTTTGATGCAGTAATACAAAAGTATTAGGCTCCTACAAATGCAAAGTTATTACTCAGTTTCAAACAAAAGTAATGACAAGGTCCAATCTCAGTTTAACCAGTGGAACACCTTCCAAAAAAATGATAAAAACAATTTATTAAAATTGACTGTATACAGAATCCATAGTTATAGTTCAACTTGATTCATTGACATAAGCTATAGGGTCAGGATTTAAATGAATAGCGTAATTCTGAGTTCAGGACACATCAGATGGAAATTAATTTGAGTATTCTGCTGAGATACTTCCTTCATTTTTCCTATGATTTTCTATTTAGCGGACAGCATGGAAAATAGGCTTCATCAGATTTTCATCTTGGATGGTGAGCGTAGATGCTCCGTAAAATAGACAATAACAACGAGGGTAATCATTTTCTTGATTTTGTCTGCAGAAGACAGCTTTTTTTTCATGTAACAAAATTTAGCATGTCACTTTCTCATATTTTATGACTTTTTTATGAGCCTACAATTTGAAATATTATAGAACCTCTTTAGTTTTGTTTGTGTGTACAGCATAAACTACATTTAGCACAATAATTATTTATTTACTAATTGTTATAATAATTTTAGAAACTGGAATGACATTTTTTCCCCATTTTCAATCTGATCACTGAATTTTTCTGTGTTACAGGCTGACTGGTACTGTAAAGAGTAACTATGAATTGTTTAAGAAAACTTTACTGTGCCCCAAACTCACACTCTTGCGTTCGTGAAAGAAAGATTTGATAGTTTAAAAGGCACCTTGGCTGAGATGAAAAACGTGAAAATTAATGGCAGAAGAGAGGAGACTGCAAACAGCTGATGAATAAAAGCTAAATATATAAAATAAAAATCTCAGGAAGCTAAAAATGTGATTACTTTGGGGTGGGGGAATAACAGCACTGAAAGAAGACAAAATCATCATGATGCAGAGGGCTGGAAATGTTAATTCCTTTTTGTTTTGTATTTGGAAAGAAACTGAATGGGGCTGTGCTTCTCTAAGTACCCAGGTGGCAGTTACGGCAAATGCAAACCTGTCTTCATCTCTCTTGTATAATTTTTCCCCTTGAGCTTCTTCCATGTGTTGTCAAGACACTGCTGTGTCTGCAACCACATGATGAACCAGAGCAAGGAGCTAGTTTGGAGCTATCTCAGGGAAAAAGAAAAAAAAAAAGTTACAGCGATAATTTTCAGCTGAATTGGCTTCCCAGTCTAGTTTACAGCATGGCCACAAACATCTGTATGTCCCTACCTAATCCAAATGTTATTTTGTATTTTGTTTCAAAAGGAAGCTTAATGAAATAGCTTCTAGATAACTGGATTTGGCTAGGAAAAGTGCTTAACACCTTGTTTAAGATAGTCACTGAAAAATGATCAGAGATACATTCTGGGATCATCATCATTAATTGTGTTCTAACTCGTTGTCTGTCCATATGGGACATCGTTTTTCCTACCTCAGGTAAGCATGAAGGAAGCATCAGCATGAGGAAAGTAGCAAGCAGACAAAAAATTCTATTGCAAGGTATCTCCCTGCAGTTTGGTAGGAGATGGAGAATAAACATCATATGTAAGAAGGACTTTCAGTGAAAGCAGAGAAAATTCTTTTCAACCTGTCAAAAAGACCTTTTTTGTTAGTAGGAGGTGAGACCAGATTAGGCAAGGTGTGCCTCAGAACTTCTATTATGAATAGAAAAAATCTTGGTATCTGGACTGATTCGGTACTAAAGACTTGTGAGGAATTCTTCTGCTCACCTGTTCTGTGCTTTCCTTTCACGGTGTGTCTGTGGAGCTCTTCATGTTGTGGAGCTGTGTTAAGAGCACAGGTCTCCACAGTTTTAGTAGAATGGGGAAGAGAAAAGAGGTGTAGAGTCTATAGGAGATTTAGAAGGCTTCATCTGCTGATTTCCATTATCTATGGGTCATCCCACATTCCAGAGACATCTATTAGATAAGAGATCTGAATTTTCAATCCAGAGATAGAAAAACTGATAAAATGCTTCACAAATTTAGTTGGTTTGGAATATCTTGTATCCACTTGGACATACTGTAGTGACTGCACAACCAGACATTGCCCTACACAGTAAGATGAGTACAGCTCACAGTGATTGTGAGATCTTTTTTTTCTCAAAATACACAGTGAGGATTTTTAGCAAGAGTTTACAAACAAAACATCTTAAAATCTACAAATTCAGTAAAATCACAATTGAGAGTCTAGAAAAATAGCTGAGGGCTTCTCTGAACCAGCAATGCTCAGACTTAGCAAATCTAGGAGCACTGGGGAAGTTCTGAATGACTAAATGAAATACAGCGTTGTGTTTACTATGACCTATGAAATTGTTAATCATTTAGCTTGACAACAATCTTAAGATATGTAAAGTAGGAAAATGAAAGCTTATTTTCTGCAAATAATCTAAAATAAGGAAAAACAATTAAAATCCAAGCAACAACATTCTATGGAAAATAGTTATTGTCAAAAAAATTACATTATATGGAATATTTTGGTCAATTAGAGTGACTATATTGACAGTATACATGTGTTTCAGTAAGGAATCCTGAGTAGTACCACATGCATTCTGATTAAAATGAAGACTATAGACAGTCAGTGTGGCATGTGGTAGACAGAGTAACAGTGAGCTGAGAAATCAAATATAATAAATTTGCAAACATAACCTAATGGGGCATTTCTAGTGAAATTATAAAGGGATCTCCTTTTGTTCATCGTCAGTGGTCTAGAGGAAGACAAAATTGTTGTTGATAAAGTATGTAGATGACAAAAAAATGCTGAAGTGAAAAATGACATACTCGGGTCAGTTTCACTGACTGATTCAAATCTTACAGAAAGGTGGATATGTTTGAACCACTTTTTTTTTTTTTTTCCAGAAAAGTACAGTGGATTTGGTGTTGAGATCTCCAAAATATCATGCTTAGAGCGCAAGAGACTAATTTTAGCAAATAATGATAAGGAAAGTAACTTTAAGAATCATATTGGAATATCAACTTAATATGTACTTTCATTAAGATACAGGACCACAAAGGTTTTGGTTTTTTTTTTTGATTTATAACCATGGAAATTTTGAATAGAGATATACAGAGATATTACTGCTTTTTATATAAAGAGAAATGATGTTGCTACTTCAATATTGTTATTTAGTGATCACCTGTTACTTTGAAAATCAGTTTAGCAAACAGTGATGATTTCAAAAGAGTTATTGGACTGATGTGAGGCCAGAAACCTCTGAGAAAACTCACAGCAAGACACAAGAAAATCTGAGTGCATTCATCCTAGTAAAAATATAAGAAGAGGTTTTTTTCACAATCTCTGGTAAATAGAAAAGTACAAAATTAAGATTTAAGAGTTCCGATGATGAGGTCAAAAGAGAAAGCTAGAAAAATGCATATAAGAAGTAAGGCATTTTCTTTTAACAGTGCATTTTACTCAACAGTGGATCAAATTATGAAGGGACATAGATTTTTGATGCACTTCAAGTATTTAGTTCTAAATTAAATGTATTTCTACCTTATGAACACCAAGTAGAGAGAAGATACAGGACTGAAGAACTATTTGAAGAAATTCTATTCTATTCTTTGCTCTATGCAGGACAACAAGTAAAATTGCAATTCTAGCCTTAAAAATAATAGTTTATGATTTTGATATGAATAACAATATTTTACTTTTATTAGACATAGCTTGACATTTTCTAGATAGTGATGAGTGATGTTATTTTTTAGGCTATTGAAAGCAAGTTCAAATCAGCGCTAGGGCTAAATGGGTACCCCCTGCTCTCTTACGTCACAGTAAGTTTTCACTTCTGAAGAATAAGCAATAAATGGGAATTAGTTCTAAAATTTATTTTTTTTAACTATCTTTAGCAGAGGTCTCTGTGTTCTTTGAACAAAGGGAGTTCACCGAGTTAGATTTCAAAAGAACTCAGAGGACTCACATCTCAAAGAAATGATCAAATAACTTGGAACTATTTAAAAAACAAAAAACAAAACTACTTGTTGAGGGACATTTGTGATACAGTTTGTTGGAGAAGTGGCTGAATAACTACTTAAAAAACAGCCGAGCCCAGAAGAGGCTTTAGAAGAGTCTGGATGTTTGTCTTGGGATGTGATCATAAAGAACATGGGTACTTTTGAGTTGTTAGAAAGTCTGTGAGGCTGAGGTCTGAAGAAGAGACCTGTCGAATCTCCCACTGTAAAAGCGTCTGTCCTTTTTCCATGGAATCTATTACAGAATTTTGGGAAGTACCCTGAGAGTTATTTATAATGATCTTTGCACATGTTACCTTCTTTAAATTTCATACAAATTAGCCATCTAGAATGGCTGATTGGTTGAGTTACCTTTAATGTTATCTTTTTTAGCAGGAATTCAATATTAACTATAAAGTTGCCACAGAGCAACTTTTAACACAGGTATCATATTTACATATTTGGTTAATATTTTCGCTTTTATGTTTAATACATAGTAAAACAGGAACCTTACACTTATCTTAAGGAGAAAAAATATTAAAACCAAAAGGCAAGAAGAATAAATAAAACCTATGCTTCTATATATTTAATTACCAAACATTTACAGAAATAAAAATTATTTCTTATGTGAGGATCCCTACAGCTTGGACTTTGAAAGTTTCATTTATGTTCATGGTAGCTGAAGAATTTGATTAGGAGCAACACCTGAAATATGCTTAGATATATGTTTATTTAGAGGGTCTTTTCTCTCTAACATAAGCATTTTTCATGTACTGTGCTAGTATATGACATTAACTGGATATATTGTTACGACCCAGCCACTGAAAGTGAATAACGCTTACATCCTTGGAACTGAAATTACAAATAACTTCATTAGAATAAATAAAAGTAAAACCAGACAATTGTGAAAACATGATTGGCCAGCTAACAGAAGAGCTGCCTTTATCACGGAAGGAACTTAAAAAAGCCCTAAGAAGCAGAAAAATTCCCAAAGACCACCATAAGCATGATGTATAAAAATTCAAGAGCTCAAGTACGAAATTATCTATCTTCAAAATGAGGTCAATTTTTGGAAAACCGGAAGCCTACATTGTGATTTTTATCCATTTTTCATAATGGTTTATCCTATCTAGCATGCATATGAGAGTATGTTCTGTTCTTCTTAAAGACTGCTGAAAAAGAGAGTGTCGTATTTCAGCTGCAGTCTGATTTGACAGAATATCAATCCCATTGTGCTCATTTCAATGTAAAGTTTTATGCTGTTGAACCTTGACAAAAGATAGATAAATATATTGCAAAATTACAGTAATTAGCTACCTCAACTAGAATTAACTAGAATTAGTCAACTACTTTTAAGTAGTTTAAGTAGTTGACTAATTCTAGTTAATTCTATTTAAGTCTAGTTAAAATCTGTTCAAGTCTAGTTAAAATCTATTTAAGTCTTCAGCTGTGGGAAATTGAACTATGAGCTTGAATAACAACAATATTATCTAATTGTGTGTTTATAGCTAATGAAAATTCAACTCTACTTTTTAAGATTACAAATTAGAATTTTCTCTTACATAAAGATTTAATAAATCTTTTCAAATATTTCTGTTCAATGAAAATAATCTACAGATGACAAGTAGTAACATGTTCAGCATTTGAAATCTGGAAATGTAGCTATACTTTGCATTTCTTAGTGATAGATAACTGAATCAGGGCTTCTGGTATAATATACAATAATTGCTAATTTTAAACACGAGCATGTGATGTTGAAAAATCAATAACATGAAAAGTCTTCTAAAGTTGAAGAATGTGAGCAGATCTTGCAGGAACAAAAAGCTGAGCTGCTAATATACTTGACCAACAGAAAAAAAAAATCTCTTCTCGAAATTGAAAAACTAGACAAGACCTTACAGTCATTACATCTGGATGTAATAGCTTCCTAGCAGAAACACAAAGTGGAACTTGCTCAGCTAGAACAGCAGATAACACGGTTTGAAAGAGACCTTACAGATGCCAGGAAACTTTGTAGTCAAAAAGATCAGGTATGCTTTTGCTATGAGAATGAGCAAAACAGCCATCTCTCTAAAAATCACATTGCAAAATAGACTCAAAGAGTTGGGCATACACTACTTCATACATATGTGTTATAAATCCTATACAGAAAAATAAACTTTATCACAAATTTTCTAAGTACGTATTTCTCTAGTGTTTGTCTCTAAAATTCAAGATATGTTAGTCTGTGATAGCAATTCTGTCAAAATGCATGTTGATAAAATAAAATGAGTACATGAATATGACATCTTCTGTTATGTTTGTAGATATTTTTTAAAATGTATTTACCAATTTTAAACTCCAAATCCCATTCATTGTCAATGTCAGAAATTTGCCGTGCAGAACTTTTTCTTGGGAAAAAAGATTCATAGGCTTAGGGGTATTTATTTGCTCTTTCTACCTTGCACTGTAAATCCTTCCTATATAAAAATATTCATAAGGTGAAAAGTTTTGTTTTTTATTGATTATATAATATCCGCAGTGTTAAATTATACAATAAGCAGAAATCATTTGAACTTATTTGGGCACTTTACAAATATATAATTTCATCTAGCAATGAAAACATGTAGGATACTGTAATTGTTTCTGCACTTTTAAAATTCTTTTTTGACTAAAATACTAAAAATAGAAAAATGTCAGCAAATCTCTTTCTCCCCTCTGCCCTCATTTCCTGAGAGGGTTTCAGAAAGAGCTGTACAAGGTATAGGCTTTCTGCAGACAACTTAAAAATCTACCTATGAGGAAGAAGTGTTGACTGTTTGAATATAAAATATTTTTTTGATTAATGAATCAACGTAAAGAAGTTATCCCCCCAACAATCTGTTTCTAGTAATTAGAAGCTTTTTGTTATTTAGTGAAGCAACAGAATGAAATGGAAACATAAAACAGTGGCAGGATATTATATGCTGTCTATTAAGTTTTACACACCTGAAAAAATATGTTAATACAAATAATTGTTGTGATGTTAACATTGCAGGTTTCAAGCTGTCTGAAACAATTTTACATCCTCAATAAAGAATGTTTAACATTTGAACCAAAAACAGTACAGCACGAATAATTAAAGGCTTAAGTTAAATACATAGACAGTCATTTAAATTTAGATCTGCAATAACATTTACTATTATTCTCTAAGGCTTTGACTGTGCTTGACAGAAACAAAGTACTCTGGGATTAATTTCAAGAAATGGTGCCAACTGTGCGCAATTTGCTGTAATTAAGACATGAAAGAGTACTAAATATTCAGATTAAAAGAAGCATGATGGAGCATGATAGAGAATCAAGGTGTGGCATCAAGCCAATAAAGCACAGTCACTCATGAATACCCAATAGTGATTGATATGAAACTTATACCAATAAATGTGTAGTATGTGCTTAAGAACTGTATATATAAAATTTAGTATCTCAGTACTGTAAGGGAAAAGTCAAGCTTATACGTGACATCTTCAAATAGCAGTAAAACAAACAAAGTTCAAATATTATATCCTTGTGCAGATAACAAGTTTAAACAATGAGGAAAAAAAAGTAGCTTGGTGTCTTTTCTCCTGTGACTCTGGGATATCCGTGTGGCCGCATTAACCTGCAGCATATGCTTGAGTGCCAAATGAAGGAGCTCCGTAGCGGTTGGCACCAAGAGGTTAAATACCCCCCCCTCCTTTTTTTTTCGATTCATCACATCTTTTTCCTTTTTTTTTAAAGGAGAAGTATTCATTTAGATCAAACTGCATTTCCCACTTTTCTCTCAGAATTACATGGAATATTTCTTCTTGCCTTTGAACTTACAGTATTGATTAATGATGTATTTATTGTAATACTGAATCTTTTCTTCAACAGACTTTTTTAAATTAAAGTCCTCGTAACTTTTTGATCCTAGAGGAGATGTGGGTACTTGACCCAGTTGCTAATGAGGTGCTGTATAATATCATGTATCCTATAGCTCAAAATAGCAGGATGCAGTATAAAAAGTACATCATAAAAGGCACTATTGGAATGCTTTTTGTCTTCACAGGCAATACGCAAAAGAGATGACCTTCTGAGAAAGTCGGAAGCTGATTCCCTGCAGGCAAGGGAAGGTATCAAAGCAAAAGTGACTGAGGTGGAGCACCTTGACAGTGTGGTCAAGAAACTGAAAGCAAGTATCCAGGACACACAGAAAGAAAAGAATCAGACAGAGAGAGAAACCATCGTACTGAGAACTGAGATTCAGCAGCTAAATCAGGAACTGCAGGGTGTGCATAAGCAGTGCAGAAAGACAGGTAATAATGTACAAAAATAGTAATATTACAGAAATATGAATTTGGCACAGTCCTAATGGAATAGAATTTTCAATCATATGGACATACGATTGCTGTAATCAAAGGAATATAAAAGGTTTCCTGTACTGCTTTAGGGTGAATTTACAGCTATACACTGCAACTTTTTCATAACTAAATAAACACAAGTGAATTTTTTATTTCTATTTCTGCTATATGGTCTTTGTATTAATTCAGAAAAAAACTCAGAACACTTGCTCATTGACTGGCAATTCAAAATATAATTTGATCTTAACAAGTTTGTTATCATTGTTAATATTTTAGGTGACTTTTTAAACTAGTATGATTAATTCCCAGCATATAGGTAAAGTAACAGCTTTAGCAGTGTCACGCTAATGAACATAGATTTTTCTTTGCAAGTGAATCATATCCACAAAAGCAAAATAAGGTACAAAATACAAACAATCATTTGATTATGACCAATAAACAACTTTAAATAATTTTTGCTTGCTACTCTTGGCTTTTACAATGAACATCTGTGTTAGAACTAGTTTTCCAGATAAGCAACTGCAATAGGGAAATAGCATTATTAATATTTTGAAGTCACAGTATAGTAAAGTTTGAAATATACTACTTTTACCAAATAAAATATTAATGAAGTCATTTGGAACATAATAGACAGCCTGTGTCAACCCCTTAATTTTCTCTTCCACTATTCACAACATTGCCAGATACGTGTTTCTGGATAAAACCCCCTAGAGGTCTGCTGCAAATTCTTTTTCAATACAACCAGATCATTGCAGATAATTGTATTACACAGGGTATTGATCCAAAATCGTTGTGCACCGGAAACATCTGAAAAAACATGATTATAGCTTTCTGTTTATTGTTCGTACATCATATAAGCAGGCTTTTGTGTGAATCACCTGTAAGAAAGGCAAGGTGGAAACATCAGAGAAATTACCTCTTTACAAGAATCTATTGATCACTTTAAATCAAAGAAGTATGTTTGACATAAGATTACCTGCCAGTTTGAACATTAGGTACACTATGTTATAGCCTGGGGCAGTTGTAAGTCTGACAAAGGGATTGTAAATAAAGCATGCAGCTGCTAGCGCCTCTGGCTTGGGATCAACCAAGGCTCAAGTCCAAGGCATAGGTAAACTTAAAATAATTTAACCCTTTTTTACCAGGGCATTGTGAGTTAAAACCGAGAACTGAAGCACTGTGATTAAATAACTTGTTGTATGTTTAAATAGGGATGCCAGTTAACAAATGTGTGTAGTTGGATCTGTCTACAAATTAAGAATGTTATAAATAAGATACATTTTGGAAGATACGTTTATCCCCAGGCAGTAGATCACATCTCTAAACTACTTCTAAGAACTTTTAAAACATTTTTAAAGATGCATTTCTGAATAATGCGATGCTGTTATTTCAAAAAAATTGACAGTGACTTTATAAATTATGAAATTTGAATAAACTTCAATTGACATACAAAATTTTCTCTCTTACATATATAAATCAACAGCTGAAATACTTTGAAGAGAAGAAATAAGTATTACATGTAAAATATTTATGTTTCTTTTGGTTGCAAACTCAGACCCAGTCCTAGGAGCCTATAGGTAATTAACTTTACTCAAATAAGTAGTCATATTGATTTCAATGAGATCATCTGCCCAGGAAAGTTGCTTACACATATATTGACAGAAATGGGTCCAAAATGATCTACTCTGACAAATGGAGTTTTGTTGCATATTGCATTTCTTACTGAATGATGGCAGCTTAAGCTTGTCTGTACTAAAACTGTAGCCTATGCAGCTCATTTTTAGATGCGAAAACAAACCTATTATGAGTCGATTATTAGATTGTGTTGTTATTTTAACATGTGTTGA
This sequence comes from Struthio camelus, assembly GCF_040807025.1. NCBI lineage: Eukaryota > Metazoa > Chordata > Aves > Struthioniformes > Struthionidae > Struthio > Struthio camelus. The sequence continues at coordinate 127,651,101 of NC_090943.1, read as the reverse complement.
CATTACCAAACATGTAACTCGTTAATTTATGGAGATTCAGATGCACTTGAATTTTAGTAAAATAACCTGTGGGTGATATGTGCTCCTTGTTAAAGTTCAGCTGTTTACGTTAGCTGTGTTTCTTCCTGAGGCACAAAATTAAACAGCTTATGTATAGCACTTTTTACTCATAGAAACGGTGACTGTTGTCTTATTTTTCTGAGACGTGGGTTTCTATTACTGTCAATGAGAAAAGAACAAAGCAGATTTTTAAGGAAAATGATTTTCTGGCTGTTCAGAACACGTAATGGTAGATATGATAGTTGAATTTAGGTCCTGTGCATATGGTGAACATTGCTGAACTTTAAGGATAATAAATGCAGAATCATTTTAGCAGAGCACAGGTGTTTTTCTTTAAAGGATTCTATCCATTTAATCTAGAAAATATTGGTTTCAAACTTCATTGAAGCCTGGTGTACTTAACACTATTAAATATTATATTACAGCACAGTAAAAAAAGCTTTTTCTATTTATGATGATGTGAATACCTCTGTTATGATACTTACTGAGCTGCTATTGTTGAAAGCTTCTACATTTTTAAAATTTTCTGGTGTCAAATTTCAAAATCATTTGACCATAGGAGAGTGTAAGAAGCGCTTCCTATAAATTGTTTCATGTGAAGCACTTGTTCTGATGATCAATTTGACTCCACAATATCTTAAAACTGGTAACTAAACGTGCCTATGTGCCTGAAGCCATATATTTATAGAAGGGTATTAGAACAAATACATATGTGCAGATGCATGTGTGTGCATAGGCACACCCATGCACACCCATACATGCACATATTCAGGGTCAAATATTTAAATTAAATCCTATGTACATATATCTTTTAGGAAAATGGTCAACAAAGAACAAAGGAAAAATGTCTTTGTCTTAAATCACTTATTTTTCTGAGGGAGCTGGCAGCATACAGCTATGGTTTCTTTTGGTCTGAGGAAAGATTGCCATCTGTTGGATGACCTTGGAAAAGAATAGCTTTTTACTATGTATGTACTCTGTAATTCATGAAAAATCATAATGAAATTGAAGATTTCCAGTTTAAATTGTATAAATTATGATTGTGACATTGCAGAAGAACAGTTATCTTTTCAAAGCTATGATACAAAATTCTAGATTGACTTACGTTTCAAAATATGAAGGCAATAGGTGTTTGCTTTAGAGTGAACTAAATACAGAATGTCTGTATATGCAGTAGAATTTGGTAGCAGTTTAAATGTTTGCACAATATTGAACCCAAGTTTCTTTAAGTTTACTGGAATATGTTGAAAGAGACATAAGACAGCTATTAATATATTTGTGACATATTTTCCTGTCAAGATTTGGGAACTGAATGAAGCTCTTCTCCTGAAAATAATATTTGTCTAGCTCTTGCAGGGGGGTTGCATTGCATTACATTTAAAACAAAAATATCACTCAGCTTGGGTTTAAAATGTAATGCTTTTTTTTTTATCTTTCAGCCCAAAGAACTTGCCAGTCAAGATGAAAAACTTCTTCTAATGGAATCCAGCTTGAAAGCAGCTCAAGAGCAGCTAAGTGAGCAAATAGCAGAAACAGTTCGCCAAGAACAGAACAGTAGAAAATCACAGACACAGCTGAAGACCCTGAGAGAACGTATTATAGCTTCTGAAGAAGAAATTAGTGATTACAAGTGAGTTACTGCTTTTTTAGTATTTGAGAAAAAGAACATATTAAAATCAAGAGTAAATCCTTTTAATATGTATTGTATTAAACATTTATCTCAGGTAAGATGTAGTGTAAATGTGTTCTATAATTCTAGTGAATAAACTATTAAATCTAAATGATTGATTATTATACACTGTAAAATATTTTGAGCGCTTAAAATTTGTGAATGTTGGAAAAATACTATTATTAGTGGTGTATTTTACTTTAGAAATTCAAAAGATTCTCTAGTGCTCAAGTAAAATAATATATGGAATTTGTTTATTACCTATATATTAATGGTATTCTCGTCTTCCTCTTTTCAGAGACCAAAGGTTACATATGGGTCTTATTGTCTTTCTTTTTTGTTAAAGAGGCTGCTTCTAAGCAAGACACTATCAAATTAAAGGAAATTTGGTGTTTGAACTTTTAGCCACAACAGCAAGGCACATATGAGGTTGCTAACATAAGCTAGAAGAAAAAATTCATGCTGTACTTTAGAAAAGTTTACACTGATAAAAGTACCTCTGTTCTTATGAGACCAATTTAGTGTCTATTTGATTAAATATTAACTCTGCAAATTTAATTAAAAACTACTAATCGTCAACAACTGCATTTTTTTGATAAATTAGTTAGCTTTTAGCGTATTTTTATATTGAGCCACAAATTGATTCATTATTCCTATTTTTTAAGATTTAGAGTATGGTAAAAATGACTCACCTCTGTTGATTCTTTTTGCTTTATTTTATGTAAACAGTTACTCTGTCCTTACTCAAGTTAAGTTATTTTACTGAGTCACTAAATATACAGACAGAATCTCAAGCTGTTTTGTAATGGCACAGAACACAGTTGAATACTTTATACAAGATAGCTTGGCTGCAAAAAGAGGTCTGTTCATTTGGTGATGGACTGAACTTTTAAAGCTAAATGTTTATCTCAGGTTTGTGGCAAGCATCAAAAACTATAACAACAAATCTCCTCTGAGAGCAGGTTTGTTAAGTTTAGAGGCAATAAACATCATGCTTCTAAAATCAAAATATGATAATGTTACAATTTGTATGCTCAGTGTAAGTAACTTTTACACTGGAACTTCAACCTTTCTGTAGTTCAAATGTTTTAAGTTAATTTAGCTGCTGAAGACTGGGAAAAGCTCCATGGAAATAACGTTGTCTTCAGTAATGTGTCTTCATTTCTCTAAATAAAATAGCTTGGTGGTTTTCAACCTGTAGTTATTTCTCTAAAGACATTACTAGTACTGCTCTAGGGAGAGTAGTGTCACTGATTTGCTTTCCTAACCTAGCTTGAATCTTTTGCCACAAAAGGTTTTCTTAACCAAGAGATTCCTCTCAGTTGCCAAAACTTCATGTTATCTCTTTAGATACTTCTTTGATAATAAAAAGGTTACAAACTTCAGGGACTACTGATTGTGAGTAACTTAGTATGAGATTTTTGGGGGGGGGGATTGAAACCCACAGCTGATGGACTGTGTGGTGAAACACGACTTCTGAGAGAGCAGGGATTTCTCAACAGTTGAGTGAAACGAGTTTTACTAATGTCGAAATAGAAGGCCAAATTATAAACGGTAGAAGACTTTCAGGGAGACTTTATTACAATTTTGTGTTGTACAATGTGTGAACAAATCAGAACTTGAACTGAATCTGTTAACATTAATTATTAACTACCCTACCTTTTCCTGTCTTGTTTTCTGTAGTAGTTCAGTGAGTTCAGAAGTTTGTTACGTTAGTACATAAGCATAATAAACTTTGACTGAGAGTAATCTTTTGTTAGCTCTATAGATTATCACAGTAGTTCTTCTTGACTCTTAGGTTAAATTTCAATCTTATATTTGTGACATCAATTCTTTTCAAAAGTACTGTGACTTATTATGGCAGGAGTATGGTTAGAGAAGTATTCATTGAATCTGGAAAAATTAAAACTACATTTAAAACAATAGTCATAATAAAGTCAAGCTTATAAGGTTAAAAACTAAGCAACTAAAATTCAGAGAATTTATATTTTGAAGCCTCCCTTTGAAATAAAATTTTATTGTATATCTGAAAAACAACCATGTTGTTCAAATCCGTTTTTGTTATGTTCTGTTCCTTGGGAGACAGAAAGAACAATGGATCTCTTTCCCCTGGGTCTTCTGGGACCAGGAATGTCACAGAGGTTATGTTCAGCCTCTATGAAGGGTACTGCATGTGCTGTAAAGCAGCATCTCTTTGGTGCTGACTTATTCAAAGCCATGCAGTCCTGGAGTTTACCTACTTTCTTACTTGGTGAATATGGCAAAAGCAGCTGGTATCAAGGCGAGAGCATAGACCATAGGAAGAAAAATGCAATGCAGCATAAATTGATGCATTAAAACTACACAGAGAGCTAATATTCTGCTATAGCTGTTGTGGGGCCTTTGAGGGGAAAAGTCCATTTCTGCATGCTTTTATTTCCTTGTTGTAAAAACAAACGTTAAAAGTTATTTTTCCTGGAAGTGGTAAAAAAAGAAAATGATTGAATAGGATTTAAAAATAATAAAAGGTCCATTATTTTCATTAGTTTACCAGACTAAAAATAAGGAACAGTAAAAATATTTTATGCTAATTTCACTGGACGCCCAAGATACGTGTGTTTCAGAAAAAAACAATTGGAAGTTTTAAGAAGTCACAAGCTTTTGTTTTTCTTTGTACTTATTCTGAATGAAATAAACCTAAAGTAACTCCCCCCCCCACCCCATATAAGCCTGTTACACTTGAAAGATTTGTTCAGAATGTCCAGTGGGAACCTGGAAATCGTAATAATTTGTAGTATCGATTGTGTGAAGCTATGCAGCTGGGGCCTCTAGTGAATAGACAGGAATAGACATTTTATTGATTAACTTTTACAGTCATATTTTCAAGACTCTGCTGCAACATAATTTTCACTTCCCAGCTTTGTGCTGCTGCATCATGAAACTTGGATTCTTCTCTCTTAACATTTACCCACTTGAGCGAAACAGTATGGACTTGTCTCTTTTAAGCTGTGCTCTGCAGAAATGCATAATATTTGGCACAGTGAATTCCTCTAAATTTCTCCTCTGCTGTCACAATGAAATGAAAAATCTTTAACAGTAATGTTAATAATTATTACAAAATAAGTTGAACACCCCACACCATGTACTAGAAGCTATTGTCTAATAGTTGCTACTAATTTGTATCCTCTTTTGTATTTTTATTTTTATTTTATAAGTGGCTAATATTTTAGCAAAAGCAACCATGCCTTCCCACATCCAAAAATTCCAGAAGTGCTTGAAGTACTTTGTCCCATAATGAAATAGGTGTATTTATTAGTAAGTGGAATTTTAAAAGGAGAAGAAGAAACTGTTACACTGAAAATCTGAAGTGAATTATCAATAAAAAATGTTTTTTTTTTCCAGGAGTGACATTCTGCATTAACTAAAGTTACCTGTAAAAGTACTGAGAGGCAAGGATTTCAATGCAAATTGTTTAGCAATTTAAGAAAAAATGTGTATATGTGTATGTACTGAAGTCTCAAACAAGCAAGTGTTAGAGATTATTATTTTGCACTTCTTAAACTAATCATTTCCAGAAAAAAATATGGTGTTGTGCCCCATCTAAAGAATTATTGCATAGTTGCTATTTTTTCCAGTATGGAACACATTCTACATCAGATGCCTAAGCCTTTTCCCTTTTATACACATACACAATTACTTTAATACACTTTTAGTGAAATTCTTAATCTGTTTTTCATCATTTAATGAGTGTTTATTATTAGCTGCTTTACATGCTAACTTTAATTTTGACCATACTTGTAACATAAGTTTAATAGTAATTTACACAAAACAGGTTGAATATTCACCAGCATAGTCACTGGATCTAATGTGATTTAAACCTCTTTCATCACATTATTTTTTCTTAAGTTATTTTAATATTAATATCTCATAAGTATATAAATATTTAAAATACTTGTGTCATGTCTCCTTTTGTCCTACCTCTCTCATCAGAGACAGCACTGTGTGCACTGTATGTAGCTACCACTGAGGCAGAAATGCTCCCAGTCATAAAAGGTTCATCTTCTATGCCGTGTTCTAGCCTAGTATGGAATAATTCCTATTTTCTCTTAAAGATTCAGGAAAAGTGTAGAGAAATTTAAGATGATAATAGCATCAAAGAAAGAGAGACGATAACAGCTTCTCAAGGCCGCAATGTCCACTGGACCTGGAATAAGCTTCAGGTAGAAATACTCTCAATCAGTTGAAGAACAAGATTGAAGAGTAGGTAAGTTTTCTTTCATGGAAGGAAAAAATTATCTAGTATTTATCTAGTAAGTTGAGCACAATAGCCTCACATCTTAATGGCATTTTAGGCCACAGTCTTGCAAACATTTATGAATGTCAGTAGCCTTGTGAAGCCAGTTACACTATGAAATTGTGAAAAGCTGTTCACGTTTGCAAGATAGAAGATGAAAATTGTCTTAATATTAAGTATTGTTCATTATTTTATTTTGTAACTATGATGCTTTATTATAGAATTTCTGAATTTTGATTTGAACATTATAGGGAATACATGAAGTGACTGACTACATTGTTTGTATTCTAATTCAGAATGGAAATCCAAAAAATGTTTTATTTTGTGATTTATACAAAGAGGGGGAAAAAGGGCTTCCCTTTTCTGAACCTTTGTGGGGATGTTCAAATGAGGTCAAAAGTTGTAGTTCAGTGAGTTTATATGCTCTAGCCAGATAATCCACTAAATGTTCAGGAGAAGAGGAATGGTATGTTAACTTTATTGTTAGATTTTGTATGTAGTTTCCTCTTCCTTTCCTATTTCGAAATACCTATGTTAAGGCTTCTCATTGCTGTTATAACATTTTCATTATGACTTAAGCGAGATAAACTTTACAGTTTTTAAGAAGTTAAAAAAATTGAACAATTAAAAATGTTTATCTAAATTAAATAAGTAAGGTGCCATCTATGGGGGAAATGTCTCTCAGAGAGTGCAGTTATTTACACTACACAAATTAAGGACTAGTTTTAGTTCTGCTATTGCATTGGAGTATTTAACGTTTAGCATGACATAGCTGAAGATTAGGTAGCTCCATTATTTTATCTGTTTCTGGATGGCTGTATAAAACTATAGTTGAGAAATAAAATATCCATGTACCCTTAGTTTTTTGAATATTACTGGAAAAATGAAGATTAGAAGTAAGTGAAAATTTGTATTTATCACATTTCACAGTACTTTTGACATAAAATTAAATAATTTAATAAATAAGAACTACAATGTATGAGATGACTGTCCTGGTATAGGGTGTTATCCTGAAAAGATTTGTTTCTTCCCAGACACCATAGTTACTACTGCCAAATTGATTGTAATGGAAATCTACCTGACAGTAAGAATTTACAGTGGCAGGAAAATTATTTAAGAAAAGAGAATATAAAATTAAGAAAGACAGATTGACTCATAAGAGTAAAATACAAATAGTCTGAATCAGGATTGATTTCAACATAATATGGTGGAGGAATCCTCATTTATTGATCAACTTTAAAGCCCATGCACAGCACTTAAAAAGATAAAGTAAGCAGGGTCAGATAATCAAAGCATTTAAATAGTAAAAACAGCAACTGCCACTGTAGACTGCTAAAATAAATCCATAATACAAATTGCTTTAGCAAAAAGTGGATGAGCAGCTGATCTTCCTATTGAACTTTTATACTGTTCAGTGACCACACTGGGAAAAGGATTGGGAGGAATGCCTTGAAGATCAATATTGAGTCAGACGTAGTAGGGATTCACTCTGAACATGAAAGAATTACAAGTATGAGCGTAGAGAAGTTGAAGAAACATCATCAAGAAAGGATTATTCTTTTAAAATATCACACGTATTATATGAACATGACATTAGTTGAAATCCTATTATGTTATTTGAGCTTATTAAAGCTTATTAAATCAGATATTTAGTTATTGTAAAATATGAAAATAGGACAAAAAGAACAATAATATTGGGGAAAATACTTGTAGGAATTCAGTATCTTCTGTCTGCAAAACACTGAGACTTTCTAATATATTAGTTAATACAGTATTCAGTTGGTGATGGTAGTTTCCAACATTATGTATTTCAAGAAGATATGCTGAATTGAAGGGCTAAAATAGAAAGTTTTATTATATCTCAGTTTGGATTCTGGTACTTTTTCTAACTTCAAAATTCATCTGTAATTAGTATGTTTAGCGTAAGTATTATTCCTGCAAACCTATACTAAATAACATTTTCATAGACATTTCTAATGTTTTATAGAAACTAGAATGATCTGTGGCAAGTGCTCAGACTTTCAATTCCTCGTAAACCTTTGTAGGCCTTTCATTAGAAAGATAGTATTAAAAGTGTACTCTAGCTTTTATTTATACTTTATTTTTTCTGGCACTATTTGAAAAGTATTTATGTAAAAGTAGCTTATTCTTTCATATCTGTTATATTCATTCACAGTTTCATTATATCGCTGCATAAGAAATACTGTATTTCTGTGGGCATATTGTCCCTTTTAAAAGGAGAATGCTACTTCTTTATGTTTGAATGTAATCTTTGCATTTCAGGTTCATTGCCTTAATTTATAAAAAGGAGTTACTGTTAAAAAATGATAATTCAAGGTTTGAAGGTGTTTGTATTTCAAACAATAAAAAGTAGAAGAATTAAAACCAAGGATATACAAAACAGTAAATTTTTTTTGTGATAAATAAGAGAGCATTCATGTATTCTTTGAAGGCCTTACTCAGCAACATACGCTAGAGGAATTGAATCCCAAAAGTGTAAAGTTTGTTCACTGGAGTAACTATATAATGCATTTTCTTGTAATGAATAGTTATTTTCAGCTAGTATTGGCTCCATATTTGCAGAATGAATTGCTGATTACAGCAATTTCAGTGGTAAAATTGTGAAATAATATTCATAGCTGTCAGAGAAAGGTCAGCTTATTTGCATTCATTAGGAACTTGGAGGGCTATACAACGTGCTTTTCCTTTGGGATGCTTACAGTTATTGATTTGTATACAGCTGTAGGAAAAATTAATTAGAATTATATTTCAATTAGCACTGGAGGCTGTATAATAATAATTATAATAATAACAACAAAGTTCTACATCAAAAAATAAGAGTCAGCAGATTAAATAATTGCCTTTTTTAAAATTAAAATTGTTAAATTTAACTTATTTAGAATAATCTCTTTTGAATGGCCTGAGGAAATCTTTTACAGAACTTTTGTTAATACTCACAGTACTTTTATTTGTATGAAAGTGCGTAGGCACTTACATTAATCTAGCATAAAGTATTCATAACTTTTCTGTCTAGGACTGATCTTTAAAATGCTTATAAACCCAGAAAGCATTTAATCATATACTTAACTTTCTTTATATTAGGAACTTTCCTTATATAACATGCATAATCATTAATTTAAAACTTTTATTTAAACATGAATAAATCTGTTATAATAAATGAGCTTATTTACATGATTGCAGTGGTACTTTAGTTCTTAAAGACCTTTCAAGACCAAGAGCTGTACAAAAAAGAATGGAAATGTGTTATAGTCGTTGTTGTCTGCTAGCTCCTAAGGTCTGAAAAATGTGGGTAGTATCTTCAAAAAAGTTAAAACGGGAACCATGCCAACAATGTGGGACAAAGGAAAGTTGTCAGGCTGAGACAACACTTTGTGGAAATAAGAGGAGAGGTGGAGAACTTAAGACTTACACATAGCAATGATGCTCAAATGGTATGCATTCATGTATTTGAAATCCTATCGGTATTATATTGAGAAATAGTGTACATGATTAGTGCATACTTCTGTGAACTTTTAACACTTCAAATGGATTAGAATGTCTTATTTTGATCATATCCATATTGTTCATTGTGATAAGATTAGGTCCTGAGTCATTTAAAAAGTTTGGCTTATTTCCATTGCATTTAAACATGTTTTAAGCAGAAAAATATAGAATGCAGTTTTCCATACTGTGCATATATAACACATGTTTGAGATTAATCAAATCATAGTCACCTCTAATTAACTGCAGGGAGCAATCCCAACATGGGACAGAGCCAGATGACAAAGAAATGAAGCATATATTTAAAAGATGCAGAATATGAAGAAAAGAAAATAAGTTATGACTGCCTTAAGAATACTGAAAAAGTTTTTAAGCCTGTGATTCTGCGGGTGTGATTCATACAAACTGTTGAGTAGCCTAGGTTTTGTTTTGATTTGTTTTTTTTTTTTTAACTTGGACAACATTTCTAAAATTTTCCGCAGCCAAACTCTTGTATAGCTAAAGATAAAATATTTTTTAAGCTAGTCTTTTTCTCTTCACCCTCCCTGATTACTAGATCCAAAAAAAAAAAAAAGAAAGACCTTTGCCATTTCAGATCAGCAGCTTTTTTATACTTTATGTCAATGTCTTATTTGTACATTAACATGCTATAATTTACCTGGGTCCTTGCTATAGCAGTACAAGAATGGTAATGGTCAAAGGAATCAGTCAAGGATGTATAGTGGTGTAGATTGTTGTCTGTAGGAGTCTTTCCTCCTGTGTTGTTGAAGTAGAAACTTGTATAGTTAATGAAAAAGAAAACTAAGAAAAAAATGGCTGTATGAGGACAACTAAGATATTTTCCTGGTCTCTCCCATAGAAATCAAGCAAAGTACCTCATCTAAGCTTTTTTGAATACCCGATCTTAGATTCTGTCATCTGATTTGTAGCACTCTTAGCTTTCCCAGATAAAACTGAAGTCAATGATAATTTGCTTTGAACATGTGAAGGTCTTTAAAAGTCTTAAAAAGTATTCACACAAGATGTAAGAAAATAGACTTCAGTTCTGCCATTTGTCTGACGAGATTTTAGCAAATGTCATCCATGTTTCAGGGGAGGACAATAGTGAGAGTCTTTTTCTGTCTGTCTTTGATTTAATGAATGTTAAAATTGGCCATGCAAACTGGAACACTTTGGAAGAAGGACTGAGGGAGCAATCCATCTCATAATAGTACGGAATGATGTTGGTTCAAATTACTTCAAAACAAAAGAGAATTTAAGCCATATTCTCATGTATCCGAAAGGAGCCTTGTGGTGATTGGGAAGAATGGGATTCCCCACTGTATTTTTACTTTATGTGAGCATCCTTATTTTCCTTCTGTTACCCCATGCCCTTCAAATCTCTGTTTGCTTCAATGCTCTACCCATAAAATAGTAATAAAACTATCTTCTCATGTCGCAGGATGCTGATATTTATGAAACACTCAGATACCATAGTGCTGACACTCAATGGCTATATCTGTGCTTTCTTTTTGTTTGTGTCAAGAGTGTGAGCCCTTTTTCTCAATTCAGATTGTATGAACCAGCTCATATTGACATTGTCTATAGGATGCGGACTCAAACGTAAATTTTCCCTGTGTTCCAGGTTTTGCCACTGAATGGACTAGGAGTTTGCTCCAAGTTATTGTTTCAGAGCTAACTAATGTGTGCAGTGTGGATGATATAAAACAATTTATGTGTGAATTAGTTTGAAGGTTTGGAAGCTCACATAGAGAAGCCTATGAGATAATGAATAATTTTGTATTCAGAGCAACACTTGAATATTGTATTATGAACACTGAGACAAAAATGAGGATAACATCAATGAGGATAATCCAAAATACTGAATTATTTGCTCCTTGAGGGAGCACAACCATCAAATAAGCTGAATGCTTTAAGGAAGTGGTAATATCAAGTGGTAATGAATAGCTACAAACCATGCGAATATGAATACATATATGGGGCAGAAATTAAGATTGCCTGCCACCCTAAATTCTGATGTATTATGAATTCCAAATGTTAGACTTTGCAATGACAAAAATTTTAAAGTAATTTTGTGTAATTTCCTTCCCCCACTCCCCCACCCCACCCACCCACAAAAAAGGAAACAGAAAACAAAAGAGAGGCATTGCATCATGAGAATCCCACTCCTGGAATCATACTAAAATTCCCAGATCATAGCTGGGACCGAAAACCTTACACAGAAAGACCTTTCCTGCAAGGACACTGTAACAAATAATTTTTGGCTGTTATTTTATTGTTTCTCTGAACTAGTCATTGCTATGGTAGTCTACAATACTGCCTCCACCCCATCTCTTAGTCTTAATTGTTTTACACAGGTATTTGCAGTGATCTTCTGTCTCTTGAGACTCGGCTCCCCAAGATTAGCATATTGCACTCTTTATATATTAACAAACAAAATATTTTCTTTTCTGTGTTGTTTGAACATTGGCAATAGAATACAGAGAACACAGAAGAGAGTTTGGTGCCAAGCACCACAGCGTCAATGTTATTGAAAGTTATGTATTGCCAGCTTATATTATAGTCTATTCACCTTTTGCTGGGACTGCTCTGCAAGAAAACTAGGCACAAGAACTGGAACTAGCCTTAGGGCCTAATCCCAAGTTGAATAGATTTCAGGAGAAACCCAGCCCAAAAAGGAGTAAAATTGAATTTGCGCCTTTCATCAGGACATTTTTCAAAAACAGCTATTGTAAAGGGATTCCTTACTTGGTGCAGGGTGCTAATATCTGACCTGAAGAGGAGCATATTAAGTTTTGTCGGGCAGTCGCCTTCACTAGCAGGAATATCTTTTTTGTTGTGTATGTCAAACTATACCTGTTGGCCACCTTGTGCCAGCCAAGATGAAGTGTGCTACAACCACATAAAGTTATCTGAAAAATACTCTTAATTTTTTTCCCTCAAGCCAGAAAAAAGGATAATTAACAGCCATAGCAAGATACCACCCTCTTCTGAGGCATCAACAAAATGGATATTAGATTTCAAGATAAACAGTCTCTCTCTCTCTGTCTCAGTGCATGCACACGAACATGCTCACAAACATGCACACACATACACACACGTGTTTCTTAATCTCATTCTTGGAAATGACTAACATCATTTTCATATAAACTTTTCAAGACAATTTAGCCTTGATCAAAAACTCAGCAAGACAGATTTCAATCCAAGCAAATGAATTTTGGCAAACTTCTAAGCAAATAAAATCTGTTTTATAATAGAAAGCTTGATGATAGGCAGCACCATGATAGCGCTATCCTGCTCATAGATGAAGAGAGCAACTCTTGATTATATCATCTTGCTGAAGCTGGTGAGAATATACAAAGGCTTTTTGGCTTACAGCACCTAGTGAAACTTTGAAAATAACAAGTAAAACCCTAATGGAACAGACCTAAACTTGATGCAAATCCGAATGTTACCTTACATATAATTTTAAGAGGAGTATTGTATGTTTGTCCTTTGAGGATAGCTTGCAAAATTCAAGTTTTTTCAAAATATGGAAAACATGTTTTTCTTGTTCTTTAGTTATTTGAAAATTGTACTCAGAGATTTATAAGAAAAGAACTTTAAATTGTTATCTATAATTAACATCCATAAAAGCTATTACAGCCAGCACCTTCTTGCCAAAAACCAAGAGGTATTCAGTTTGCTTTTTGGGGGTGCGTGGCTGGTTTGTTTTTGTTTTTATTTTTTGCAAGGGTGATTTTTCCTAAGAATATGCCATGATTCTGTTTGATTTTAAGTTTTGATCTGAAGTTAATTGATATTCAGTTCATTTGAGGTTCCGTTCAAGCTAGATATTTTATTTGCCGGAACTCACAGTGGCAATACATGTTCTTTTTCGGAGTCTGGTAGCCGCAGTGATTATATTAGGACTCTTCAAGCATCTACTTTAAGTCCTCTGAAAATCACTAGAAGTTATCCTTTAATATTTCAAAATTTCTGGGGATCTATTTTAACATCCTATTTTGTGGAGTATGGTTAGGTAGCTAATTAGCACCTTGATTTTTCCAGGTCAGGGAAATTCTGGTAGTCAGTTTGGAGTAGTAGTTTTTATAGGACATGATAATAGTAAGTCCACCCTTTCATTATGGATTTCTCAGGAGACTTCAATGTTCTGTGGTAGACAACATTGTTAACTACTGTTAATAGGTCTGCCGTTCCTACCAAGTATGAATAGAATTTGGGTGCCTTGTTTGTAACTACGGAGTAAAAGTTGATCAGTGGATCTTATAACCAAAAAATTTATTATGTAAGGGCACTCCTTTATACCACTATGTACAACTGTATACCACTATTTGGAGTACTTTTGGAAAAGATCGTAAGACTGGCCATGTTACATCTGAGCAAAGATCTATTTAAGCAAATATCCTGACTCATACACTTAAAGAATTTTTTTTTTTTTTAATTTTAGCAGTTACTCTTCACTTCTGACTGTATTTAACCATTGCTGCCACAATGTTCACCCATCACTTACAGTTCTGGGTGAGAACCCATTTTGCCTCTAGCCCCTGCCCTAATTGAATGTTGACACTTGACTAACAGAAAGTCGAGTGCCCACATGTTGATACACCCCTATCACAGTAAATTTTCTATTTTTTCATACTTAGTGAACAACATATCAGTTCATAATCTTTTAGCTTTCCCTATTGCAAGATTTAGGTATGTTTACCAGAATTTTTTTGGTAGCAGTGGTTCGCTGTGAAGTGATAAAGCCCATTTACTGCCCAAGGACTGACAGCGGAGACCACAATAGCCCACAGTTACTACCTCACCTATTCTCTTGCTTCAGGGGAAGCATTTTTAATATGGAAGCATATTTTTCTATGGCAGCTTTCACGCCTCTGATATCTTTTGCTGAAAAAACTATCAAGTGTGATTATTATTTTAATCAGAACACATCTAGTAGCTATAGAGGTGTCTCACTGATCTGCCAGAGGTCATTTATTTTTTCCTCTTTTTCCTCTTACTGTTTCAGTGCTTCTAAAAGTTTGCCTGTGCATTATGATCACTCAAAACTCTTTCCTGACATGTATTTCTAATATTTTTTGCTATTGATGGAATGCAAGTTGGAACACATGTGCTATTCAACCTTTTCATTTATGGCAACATCTTTTGTTTGTGAGACTATTGCATCTCTGCACAGCATAAGCTGTATTTGTCATAATAGTTCAACTTCTATTCACCATATTTCATAAGGACAGATTTACAGGCAGACTATATCAGATGTTTACCAGAAGTGGCATACCAGAAGTGGCATAGTATTTCCATGTTACAGAGTGGAGTGTCACACAGATACTGTAGTTGCATAAGTTCTACAAGAAGTACAGTCGTGGTACCTCAGACTAATTAATACAGCTTGTAGCTTAGAGAAATCATCCTTTTTCTGATGCCAAAGCTAACTTTTTAACAGAAATACAGTTTGTCACATCTCCTAGAGAATTTCAAAGTACTTTTACAACTATACTGCCATTCTTACAAGTTAAACAAGTTATCTATGTCTTCAGAGTCTAGAAAATATTCTCATAAGTGTCAGCCAACCCCTGAAGCGTATTTGTGAAGAGTTCCTGTTCCAGGTATGCTTAGGAAAAAACATTCGGAATGCTTTCAAACACAATGATCAACACTCCATTACGGCAGCTTCTAAAACAAATACCTAACTTTGACAAAATTTTCCTGCATCTCTGGACAGTCTTTGGCAGTTGTCAGTGAGTAAGGAAGAATATGAAATGCTAATTTTCATTAACATGACCTCTTTAAGAAGTTTTTGCCCATATAGATCCAGTTATTATTCCCTCATTCCCATACACTTGATGTTTTCCAGTATATGGGACTCTGATGAGGAACTGAATCCTTTGAGGAATGAGGTAGGTGGTTATATAAAGACATGCAGGTTGATAGAGAATCCTGAGCTTGCAAATATGTGCTCTTTAACAGCAAGATCTACATGACTAGAAGCATGTCAGGGAACACATTAGTTATACAATAGGTAACAGTTTCTTCTGGCTTGTTTGTTTAGTAGCTATTAAGTATTTGCAGAAAAGTAACTTTCCACAGCCACCTTTTCTTTTCTGATTGCATTTTCAGATACTGAACTAAAGGAATGTACTGTAAGACAGAAAACACCTCAGTAAAGCATAGTCATCCAATTTTACAGAGTAATTAAAAATACTCGCTCATATACTTAATATTTCTTTGTCTTTTACCAGCAGTTTATTCTGTCACTGTAAGAAAATAAAATGCAATCACTGTCTGGTCTCAGATTAAGATAGTTCTTTATTATTAAAATAGTCTAATGAGGAGGACATAGCTCTTCCAGAATAAGAATTGAGATATTTTATCTTATTACACTGCCCTCTTTGTTTGGTCAGAATAAGAAATTGATGCTGAACTCCACATTTAGGAACTGATAAGCCTTAAAACTTGTGGAAGAAGTGGTTTTGAAGATTATTTTGAAGTAGTCTTTGCCAGAAAAGCAACTGATGGAGAATGTAAGATGAGCGCACAGTCTGTCAGAAAAAAATACTGGACTAAGTTCAGCTGTGTTCAGCTACAATCTTGCAGAATACAGCCCAAAGTCTGAAGACCTATGGCATGTCTTTTGCCTGTGTATTTAACTGCCAAAACAGCATTTTGTTACAGAAACTAACCAGAGTAACCTAGAAGTGAGTCTGTCTTAAAGGGGTTTTTTTCAAAAGAATGAAGAGAAACTCTCTAGAATTATAGAGATTATAAGCTTGGATTGAATTGCTTATCTCTGAGCTGCTTCTTCAGATCCTTAATGACCCCCATATTATCCAAAAAAGAATATGGTTTTCTACAACAAGCCATGCTGAATTTTATAGCTATCCAGACCTGGTAAGCTTACTTACTTGGGCTGCAAGACTGTTTTAAGCAGAGAAATAGCTTCTGTTAATGAAGAAACGAATGATTTAATGCTTTGTTCTTTCCTATACAAAGTCAATAGAACTTAGGGATAAAAAAAAAAGTTTTCTAAATCTGTGAACTTATGAGAGCAGCAAATTTCCATGGGAATTTAAAAAAAAACAAGATTTTGTTTTATTTAGTCATGACTGTTTATGTGAATATAACAACAGTGTTTCTAATACCGGTCAACTAATGGTAGACATCAACACTCATAATTATAAAATACACCCTCCAGATCAAATAGACAGTATACAAAGAGCTGGAAAAATCTTTTTCTTATTACCACTGGGAAAGGGATCGCCATCATCCCCTTTCAGATTTATGACAGATAGTGTGTTGAAATCACAAATTTATAACTAGAAAAGTGAATTTTTTGAAGTTCCTAATTGTTATTCTACTCAAACTCTTTCAGAAAATTCTTCAAGAGTGTGACAAATGAATCTTTAAAACGCTTACTCCATCCGCCCAGACTGTAATGCTAATAGTTTTTAACTTTTAGTATTGTTCAGGAAAAAAAATTATAAAAAAATTCCATAAGAAAAATAATTAATGTGAAGTATTATTTTAATTAAGTAAAAAATAAGCTATCAGAGAATTGCAATTACTTTATTGAAATTATCATTTGCTGAGAATACTCTCTTTTCTTCTGTTTGTGAAAAAATTCTAATGTTTCATGACCTTATATGATATTTTTACTGAACTTTGTGTTTACCTTCAGTGGACTGCGACGTACAGCTGTAGTATTTAATTCCTGATGATATTTCTGGGGGAAAAAAGCCACAAATTTTAAAGAATACATGATTAATAATTGTGATGATAGCAACATCTAACTCTTATCTAGAACTTTACATTCAGAGAGTTCACATTTTCCAAAGAATATCAAATTTAATTTAATTTTACAAATTACTACGATTGCATACATGTTGTGTTTTTATATATAAATATACGTACATATTTTATGCATATAAAAGGTGTTTTACAGAGAGGGATTTCAAAGCACAGGGTACTGAAGTGTCTTGTCTTAAGTTTCAGCAAAAATATGAAAATTAATATCCATTTGATAAAGGTATATGGAGAAGACCAAATACACGGTAAAGGAGCATGTGAACTCACAGCAGACAGCTGCTCTGAGGTAATTCTCTGTGTGTATGGACTAAGAGTCAATGGAAAAAAAATGCAATGAGTTTTATTTTTCCTCAGTAAAAATGGAATAGGTTACCTCATATGTACAGTGGCATAAAAACATACAATCTGGCAGTATTTGCATTCATTTTTACTCCATGGTAATTTGTTTAACCATTCCTGAGATTTGAGTTAAATACATTTTCTGCTGATAAGGCCAAATAAACTGTAAGAAATCTAGTTCTATCTCAGCCTCTCTTTCTTACAAATATATTTAGAGAAAGGAATGTCCTTTTGTTTGTTTATTTATATATTCTTGCTTTTAACTTGACCCAGCTGTATAAAAAATAATATAATTTGATTGCTCATAATTCTAATCCCTGCAATTAATAAGGAGGGATGAAAGGGAAACAGATCAGTGGAACAATATAAGAAAATGTTTGTTTAAATTGCATACTTCTAGGATTTGGCAGGAAAGAGAGCTTTTCCATCTAAATTATACCATATAATCGGAACTGTTTTACTTTTTAAGTTTAAAAAGCATGAAAATCACATAGAAAAACTAGAAGAAGAGATTGGCCAGACACAGAAAAAATACCGCCATGTGCAGGAGAAGCTTTTAGGAGAGCAGTTTCAACTCAAAATTCTCCAGCTGGACTGTGCTGCAGTGGAAAAACTGATAAAATACCACAATACTCAGGTAATAGCCTTGGTACAATATATGAAATGGAAACTTAGTGTAGTGAATGTTCTTAGAGGATTTTCCACTGGATAAAGAAATATGATTTAAATAACATTAACTGTAAAATTCACTGTTAACACGAACAACAGAAACACTGTGAAAATATCTAGGATCCGTATAAAAGAACATTCCTTTTTAAAATGGTGTTGTGTGGGGGATTCATCTTACATAACTTTAGGTGTCTACGGTATAGATGGGAATATTTGAGGTAGGTATCTAGGCTCCCGTTATGGTCTATGTCTCCATTCATCAATTCCATGACTGGAATCTAGGGCTGAATAAATATTTGGCTGATCAAATGTTAGAGTCTATTTTCAGATGAGCCGAAAATCTCTCCAGATTCCAATGATCATATGACCAAAACTCCAGTGAACATAATGGGAGTGTAAGCATGCAGTCACACATAATCATTTTAACACAGACAACCAAATCTAAGTGAGAATAATTCAATCTGATGAGTTAATTTTTACAACAATTCATACAGAATTATTTTATTTATCTATTTTTGTTTTTCATATATATACTAGATATTTCACAGCCATAAAAAGATGACTGCTCCTTGCCCTGAACAGTTGAGGTTTAAAAAGGGAATGATTTGTGGGAGAGAGAAAGAAAAGCTAAAATAATACGTCATTTTCCCTGTGTATGAGTAGTGGATTTTGGTTTTTTGTTTGTTTGTTTGTTTGTTTCCATTTTTTTGTTATTCTTACTTCAGATATTTTATTCTTTGATTTGATAGAAAAAAAGATTGGGAGCATGTGAGTAGATAAGAAAGTGTGAAAACCATGAGAATTAGTAGAATGACCGAAGAGAACGAAATGTGCTAGAAATTGAAGGCTAAGGAGATTTAAAAGAGGAAAATGGTGCTTAAAAGTGTTAAATTAGAAGCACACTGGCTTGAGGGAATAAAGTCTGTCAAAAATACATTTGGAGAATTTGAAAGATGCTGGGAGAGAGCAGCTGATTAATCAACACGTAGATGAGATAGGTCCACAGACTATGTCTCAAAATGTTTGATGATACCTGGACAATGCTACAGTGCTCTCTGCTGTGGGAGCGAGAGCCAGTATGTGCTTCAGAGTGTGGACTGTAAAGGACATCTGAGGGCTTTCTCTTTTTCCTTTCACTTCGAGCAGCTCTGGATCACTGATATTCCCAAGTGCTTTGTGAAGATCAAGTAGAGACAATCCAAAAGCAATTCACTGGAAGTTTGGAGTTGCCACCTATTCTGCCACTTATGCAAGGAAAGGCACCATCACTAGTTTAAAGCATAAGTCTCTGACATTTCCATGTCTGTTGGGATCTTGAGCTTCAGACTAACATTCTTTCCCGTTCTACTGTAATCAGAGGGGGACCAATGGTGATGGGATTGTCTACTGTATTGTTTCACTACGGCAATGTGTTCATTTTCAAGCTTGATTGAGCCTTATACAGAATCTAAAATATTTATGCAACTGAAATTTGTTATCACTTGTGGGCAAAGTGTTTCCATATGATACCTTTGAACCTTCAGTAAAAAAAAGTGAGATACCAGTTGAAGAAGACAACCTGAAGTTCTATTTCATCAAATATCCATTGCATAAAAGTCCTCTAGATACACTAGTGAGGAAAAACTGTACAGGTTTTGGCTGCATGCTATTTTTTACTTAATTTTATGATAAATACGTAAACTTTTGCACCCAGTACTTTTAACATATAATGTTATTAGGGTAAAAAGAAATTTCTAATAAATTCATAATTAATTGTGTCAATAATTATGAAAGTTTGATTTTTTTGAATAAGATGATTTAGGGGTATAGAAAGATTTTATGTAAAAATAAATATGCAGTGAAAATCAAGCACTTGGTTATGATGGTTACTCATAGGAGTAATACCATAAAGATAGGATTATGAATATATTATAACACAGATTGCTTTATGAACGTTTATTCTCCACCAATAAAGGCAAATTGCTACTGTGAACAATGGGTTCCATTAAGCTTCTTAACTAATCGTTTCCCATTTTCTGAATCAAAGTATCTTAGAAAAGTACACTGAAGGTTTCATCTTTCTGAAAACTATCAGCTTTACTTGTGTAGAGTTCATTAGAAAGAATTCTACATTGAAATATGGTAACTTTTTTTAGCCTATTTTAATGCCATCATGTGAATCTTCAAGTGCATGACATAAAACTGCTTATAAAACTTTCTTATATCATAAAGCCAGAAGAAACACTGTAATCTAATCTGCTATATGGCACAATGCAGGCTGCAGGACTTCACTGAAGTAAATAATACTTCAGTAATTGTGCTTGAAATAGAGCATGTTGAAATAGAGCATATATTTTTAATCTATTATTGACTTTAGGTACCTGTTGTTACAGAATTAATGGCAATCTTGTACAGGTTGTCCCAAAACTTGATAAATCTATCTTTAAATATCATGCATCATGTTGGTGTTGGTTCTATATCCTTTTTGTTTCTAACTCAAATTGTCATATGAAGCCAATTACACAACAAAAGTATATGTATTAATATTATCTTTACTAATAACTTTACTAATAACTAATAACTTTTGAAATATCATAAAACAAAGTCAGTAGATAGTTTGACAAGATGTGTTTACCATAAATCCAGGGTAATTTGCATTGATTATATTAATGCACATTTGTTCTCTGTAAATAAAATTAATGCAAATTACCGTGGATTTATGTTATCAGCTGTTCTGATAGTTTGACTGGAATAGATGTGTAACCACCGTGCCTAAATTGTTTGAATCACCATGTTAACCCCTAGAAAGCATTAGAAGAACTTTAATTTCTACTATCTTAGAAGTCCTCAAGTTTTCCAAGATAAAACACTGTAGTAAAGGTCTAGAAAATTTTTCAGGCAACACTTCAAAACTCTTAAGTACCTAGGCTTGTCAGTTCTACAAAGCTATGCTTGCAAAAACTTTTATCCTAAGGAAAGATAATGCGTACTATCCTGTTAGTTTTTTTTTTTCATGTAAGTTTCTTTCTCTATTGTGTTTTTAGGGGACCTAATATAATATTATTAATTGAATTAGAGATAACATCATACTTTTATATTCAAATTCTTTATCCCAGCTGAATTTGTTCCCATTCTTTCAATTTTGGGAATTTTCATCCTTTAATGCACTTTTTGTGTATGCATGCACATTTGCAAATTAGTAGGTGCATGCACATCAATGACCATGGTATGTATGTATGTATAAAGGTATTCATGCAAAACTTAAAAAATATTTAGAGTTGTTTACACCTAAAAATATAACTTGGTCAGGATTACTTTTATATGAAGAACAATTAACTTTTAGTTTTGAAATTAAATGAGACTCATATGTCTTACATTGGTATCCAAAATAGAATTCTCTGGGATTTTTTGAATTAAACAGTTTTTATTAGTATTATTTATCTATGGAGGTGCTGTTTATAATATTTAAAATGTCACAAGTACTTTGCTAAAAGTAGCATAAAAACTCCAATATACTAATTCTGTTTGAGGTCTTTGACAAAAACTCAGTTTTTCCCTTCTGAGTCTAGTCTTCAAAATCCTTTTTCTGAAAGTCTTTGTAAAGATAATTTTAGATGTTTAGTAGTCTGGTAACCTGAAATAACTTAACTGACATTGGTTCCAGTCTTTTTCATCATGTTTATTGAGAACATTGTTACATAAGTGATTTAGGAATCTACAGCATCATGTTATCAAATGATTCTGATTAGGTAAGATTACTTAAATGGCTATTTATAGGTCTGATAACAGTGATTAACTGGTATAGTGATTGTCAGAACAGGATTTCATAACATTCATATTTCATCCCGACTTATATGTATTTTTCTATTCATAGTGCTATCAATAAACCTCCTTGTGTGTATGTTACTCAAAGAAACCTTAAAGCATAAGTTAGATATTAAACAGTACTGATTAGATTTATCTAAAAAAAGCCATATCCATCTGATCCTTTTACTTTTGTTTCCCTTGAAAAAATAGCTGCTAATTTGAAGTTGAAAAATAGCTTTCCTTCTTTAATGGTGCATAAATGAAATTTCCTTTCATTTCTCTTATTTCTTTTTGTGATTTTATAAGTGATCAGTTTCAGCATTTTATTGCAAAATAAGTAGAGACAGGTACTTAGAAGATGTGCTGAATGGCATACTCCATTTATTTGTGTCATATATTAAATTTTATAAGAACATATTTGCCTAGACTTCTGTTGGTTTAAATAAAACTTCAGCTGACAATTATAGCAATCATTCTATACACATTGCTCAACCATCCCAAAATTAACCTCTCTTCATTTTGACTTCTTAATTTCTACACTTTTGCATATTGTATAGTGGTTGTAAAGTTGTTAGCAATCAATATAGTAAAAAACAGCAGTAAGTCATAAAGATCAAATACAGACCTGAATTTTCCAGAGTGTGTATGAGGGGAAATGGCCGTTGGTTAATATATTATTTTAATATAAGTATGAAAATACCTAAGAAAACAAGTTTCAGGTGTTTCCTTGTTGCTGTTTACTGTTAATGTTGTTGCATTGATATCTATTATATTGTAATCCTTTTGTTGTTATAGGGACATCTGTGTTAAACATCTTCTAACAACTATAGCTATTGTATACCTCACTTTTTCAAATATAGCTTTATCTTTTAAAAGGAAAATACAGTATACTTCAGTTTCACCAGTAAGCTGACTCTTGGTACAAATGCATTCAAATAAGGGCAATATTAATTTTTATATGAAGTGGAACTAAGGCTACATTGTCCATATTTCCTTCATTGAGTCCTTTTAATACTGTTAGAAAATAGGCAGTAATAAGGCCACTCATGAGTGAGTGCAAAAAAGAAAAATACTTGAGTTTCAAAAAATGAGTCCAAAGAGTCTGAGAGTCATGTCTGTGAAGCCTCCTTCATTCATTTCTTTTTATTATTCCTTAATCAGGAGTATTGCTTGTGAGTCATGTGAGATCATTCTCTAAAATGCATGCCAGTGAATAATTTATCCCTAATTTGGTATCATCTCAAGAGACATTCAAGGTACCCACATGATATGTACCACTAAGCAGCAACCTGAATGAGGGGTCTGAGAATTTGTGTCTGTGTTGCTAATCTGCCAACTCCCTTTATACAACATTTTAATTGTTGTATAAAACAATGCTTAAAAATACTTTATATATAGACATTTTCATTCAAAACTTTATTTTCCTTTTTTTCCTCAATAATCTTTTTCTTTTTCAGATTGATTTAAAGAAATCTATGGAGAGGGACACACAAATTCCTTGCTTCAAAATAAAATTTCTAAAAGTATAACCATTATGTATTTTTAGGGCCAGCAGACATACTTTATTCCATATATAAGGACTTAGGTTCATGTAAGTTGGCATGTAGAATAACTAATGTATTTTATGATACATCACTTCATGATATTTGTCCACTAGGTCAAATATAGCTAAGATAGCTCTTAAGCTCTCTAAACTGTCTTTGCACCACCCAAAGTAACTATGCAATCCAATAATGTTAATTTAGAGACCATATTATGATAAAAGTTCTGACTTGTTCGTACGTGGGAAGTCATGTTAGGGCTAGAGAAAATGTTCTGAAATGAATAATACCTTACATCTTATATTGGGGTACACTATACAGATCTGTAGCTTCTTCACTTTATTTAGTTTTGTTCAGTTTTGATGTCATTTCTGTACCACTTTTTACTAATACTTTTAGCACAGATTATACACTGTTGAGGTTACAGCTGCTGCAGCAGTTTCACAACCACTGCAAAAAGCAAACAACTGAGACATAATTTCTATTTCATTTTTTATCAACTATATTACATGCACATATATATGACAGCCAGTTTCTGTTTAATAGCTGGAAAAAAGCCCCAAAAGTTCAAATATATAATCCATATATGAAGATTTTTCATTTCTTTTCTGTGGAAAGGTACAATGAGTTTGGCAAAGTCTTTCCTTTCCTGTGCTTGTGTTTTTGGGGAGAACATTTGGTCATATTTGCAGATGGGGAAGCGTAGAGAATGAGAAAATGTTCCGCACTGAGGAAACGTTGTGATTTAATGCAGTGTTTCTTGACTGAGAGAGAAACTAAAGCTTGTCTAGTTCAATGCATTCAGGGTAGGATTTGAAAAAAATCTTTACAAAGAGAAATCAACATAATGATATGTATGTGTATATATATTATTAAGATGTTTTAAAAGAAATATGTATATATATAATCAGTATTCATGTTTGATATCCAAAATAAATGGAAATTTCTAAAATATGTTTCCGTTAAGCATCAGAAAAGCAGGGAAATCACATAGTAATATTTAAACAACTTTAAGTTTCCACAAGCTATTGCATATTTAAGATACCACATCAGAAATTACAGACTATGATCACATGTGTATATTATTCTGGAGAATCTTTTTTTTGCTTTACTCTTCTAGTAATGAGTAAATGGACTTCCTACAAAAGGAGTAGATAATTACCACGACAATTTGCTGCAAGTAATGATTCTTTTTTTTTTCCTTCTTCTTCAAAGACTATTATTCAAAGGTTGAGTTTTATGAGAAAATATTAGCAAAGCTGCAAAAGACATGGAGCCGGTCTAAAAACAGTGTACATAGAACACTAAGACTCTTGAATCTTCAGAAAAGAATATTCAAGATTTGAAAGCGGAGAACAGTTTACTGGATAGTAATCACAAAGGACATGTTGACAAGGTAATATCTTTTTTCATAACACAGCATTCTGTGATCTTTTTCATAGTAAACATTGCACATGGTTATAAACTGATATGTTTTAAAATAATTACTACTGACTGCATCATATATTACCTGTGTATTGCAATGTAAAGAACAATTAGGAAAAAAAAAAGGAGACTACAGAAGGTATTACATTATTAAGATGTAGATATTTGAAGATAGACACTAGAAGAGATTTAGCTTTTTGATAAAATAAAAAAGTTCTGATTTCTTTAGTTGAAAATCCATTTTGATTGAATGTGAATATGACCAGCATTTCTAGTGTTCTAATATCACCTCTTTTTCCTTTTTTCTCAATAGTTTCCATGCCTTTTTTCTCTCCATATTAATGTTCCTTTCTATATTTCTCTTTTAAAAGGTCTTGCGAGTTTTTCTATTATTTGATTATTTAGTTTTAGATTTCAAGTTATTCCAGCCTTCCCAGTAAAATCTCCCTCCCCTCATTCTGCTCAGTATGTCAGACTGAAACTTTTCTGGGGGGGTCCTAGCATGTCTGCTCTCATCACAGAGTAAAATGGGAGAGACATTAAGAAGTTTGGGCTATTCATCCCGTTCTGAATATATTATATTCATGTTAGTTGTCCTTGTAGTCAGCCAAATTAAATGGCAGTATGAAAGTGGGGTTAGAAATGGATCTTCATTTTTAATAAATCACTCACCCACCAGGTTCAGCAGGCAAAAATCATATTTCAAAATCAATTCAAAATTTTAGGATGGGAGGGTCAAAGACCATAAAATTTCTTCACTTACACAAATGGTTGTTTTTATAATTTCCTTAAACAATTGGTCTCACCAAGGACAAAGGACATCTCATTACTTTTGTACTTTAAGTAAATATTTGTGGTGAAGGTTTGTGCTTTCTTTAGCACCTTTAATCAGTTTCATTTCTCCATTTCATTTCCTGTGCTATGCTCCATATAGTTGTTTTTCTTCAGTTCTTTCCTTAATTACAATTTTCCTGCTCTTCCTTATTTCTTCAACAGGTCTGCTATGGATATGCACTGTACTGTTTATTTGAGACTGCATCTGAAAACATGGCAGTGCTACAGTATAGTATGCAGAGATCTGAGTTAAGTTTGAACTAGGTTACTCCATTTCCAAGAGCAGCCTAGAAAGAGCATTTTCAGTTTGTAGCAGCTGTAAATCATACCCCCCCGAAATAAGGCAAAAATTAACCTGCATTGTGCTTTGTAATTCAACAGCCGTCTTGTGACTGGAATCCAAACAACCTGATTTAAAACTTAACAAAGTATCCCTCAGTGCTACACCAGAGACGTTCTTTTATCTGTAATGTTGATATACCTAAAAATTAATGTTATGAATTCTCTGGTTCTGTTTCAAGAAAGTTTGGTTGTTAGGCTGATGTCTCACATCTGTGCAAAGAAATTACTATTTCACCACCTGCAACATCTCT
This sequence comes from Struthio camelus, assembly GCF_040807025.1. Lineage (NCBI taxonomy): Eukaryota > Metazoa > Chordata > Aves > Struthioniformes > Struthionidae > Struthio > Struthio camelus. The sequence goes on along the minus strand of NC_090943.1, from coordinate 127,624,602 downwards.
GTAAGTAAGGGAGAGATGTCTGTTTTTCTGCAGTAAGCAAAGATCCCTGAATTTCTGCACATTAATATAACTTTTGTTCTTTTCTTCTCAAGCTCAGCTCCTCACTGTGCACATATAAATTTTATCCCCTCTTTACTTAACACTAGAATGCTCAGCTGCAGACTTCTGTGACGATGAATCAGCTGGCTGTATACTCCATTCCCACAATAGAAATCACTGCACTGGAGATCACATAACACACAAAAAATGTACAGAGACCTTCCAAGTGTCACTATAACTAAGTTTCTACAGAGTCTTTGGATGCTGATCTAAAGTGAGTGGAAAAAGTTTGCTACTGATGTTGACTCTTCCACTTTAAAGAATTAAAGTACTATGTATTATGCATTTTTGATATAATTCTAATAATAGAAAAGCTTGTTTATTTTTCCTATTAGTGGAAAGCTTCTTGTTCCCATCATTTTGTTTACATGACAGTTTAAAGATAAACTTAATACAATTTATTCTGTAATTACTTTCTTTCAAAGGAAGAAGGTGAGCTATTTGCTCTGATTCAAGTTTTGATTTTTGTATGTTCAAGAAAAGAAGGAACCATGAGTAGAATAATTTGCTTTATTCCTACTTACAAAATCTGACTCTTTTTTGAAATTTTATGTTATTTTCTTTCCCTGGGATTGAGTATTCATCACAAAAGAAAAATATATTTTATTTAAAACTGTTAAATTTAATTACAGAATCCCTTCTGCAAATATGATTTAAATATCAAATGACTACACTGACATTCTAATATTCTTGTATTATTTTTTCCTGTTTTTAAAGAGTTTGCATCAGTAGGTATTTTTTTAGTCCTTTTATTCTCTTGCAACATATTTATTGTTATGATAGTCTAAACAGTATGATAAGGTCAACTTGATTTAGATACTGTTTAATATCTAGTCTTTTCAAAAATGCCTAGACAGCTGACTACACTCATCTACTACTCTTTCCATCACAAAAATCCACCAGAATCCATCCAGAAGACATCTTCAACTGAATTATAGATCTTAAGCTGGGAACTGAGCTGGGGGAAAGTACAAATTGGTATTATATTGTAGTCTTAATGATCACTCTTTTAATCACTTCCCTATATTGCTCAAAATACTTTTTTTTTTTTCTATTTATTCTGAGATAGCTCTTCACTAATCTGTGAGGCTTGCTGACAAGGGAGAGAATTACCATGGTAAAGGGATGTACTTAATAGAAAATAATGAATCCCTGATTTGTTGAGAAGGTTCAGTTTTTGTCCTTATGTGGTTCAGCCTTAAAGTATGCAGTAGAACCCATTCTGTCATTGCAAGCTTCAGCTTTTACATGTGTGAATCCATATGATTCTAGAAATGCATGATTTTATGCTATATGATATAGTGATCATTCTTATGTAATGGACACACCACGAATTACTCAAATTGTTCTATAATCACTCTGGAATCAGAGGGGAGTGCGTTAAATTTAAATAGAATGGAAATATTTCTTTTGAAAGAGTACGTAACTCAAGACATACATGATGATGCTACTTCAGATGGTGTAAAAATGTTCCAAAATTCATAGTAAAGGTTTACTGCAAACCTCTCGATATGCCCTTTTATTTCAACATAGAATGTCCAGGCACTCTGTACCATGTCCAGCAGGAGCATGGAATTGTTAAAGATGTATATTCTCCATATATGAAATAATTACATGTTAAAAATATAAATTACATATAATAATTCAAAGTCTCTATTTATATTTACATGCACTTATGGTTCTGTTGGTTCTATCTGCCAGTTAGAGATCTTAAGCTCATTTACACAGAACGATTTGGTCAGGTTGTCCTACTACTCGGTTAAAATTTGTTGGTGCACTTACATCTCCCCCTAGTTTCTGATTCTTTTCTGCTTTCCCGTACCAATGAGCTCAAAGTTTATTTCAGAAAGCTAAATAGAGTTGGCACCTCTTTCTTGCTGTAGTATTATCTCTTGAGCTAGATTTCTAACTAAAAAAAATCTGTTTACAAAAATGCAATGGTTTGAAAGATGGAGAAAAGATAAAATTTGTCTTTTTGCACATATCTGCAAGTATGAACTGAGACTGTAAATGGACACAGAGTGAGAGCGAGTATATGTATGTATGTCAATACATACATGTATTTTAGACACATATATTTATATATATATATATATATACACATATACATATAAAATATATAACTAGATTAGTATTTAGTTCTGTTTATTAAATACAGTTTTTGCAATGTGTCACCATTGGCATAGCCTAAAGCAAATCATACAACAAATTAAAATGTGTAGAAATGACAACACCACCTTTTCAATATGGAAGAAAATATATATTACAAACTTCTCTTCTCTGCATGAAAAAATCCATGACCTGAAAGGAACAATTGCTCACACTGAAGTTATGATGCTTAGATCATCGACTTTTATCCAACTCACAAATATTCCACCTCTTTTGGAAATAGAACATCCAATGGAAGATTCCTAAAGGGATATCTTAGAGTTAGAAGTAGGAAATTAACAAATCAAACAAGGCTCAAAAGGCCAGATGACATACTTCTTAACCATCAGTAATACTCTGAGTGTGTATGTATATCTTAAAATATGTTTGCATACATATGCATTTACCAAACTACCAGAAAACTGTTTCTATTCTATTTGTTCTTTTGGGTAAATGAAATGGAAATTTGAGGGAAAGGTGAAACCTGTATGACACACCTGTCAAAATATTCATTGCAAACAAAACTCTTTATACTTTTTTTTTATAGTAGACGTTATTTCATGCACGTGTTTTGATGTCAGTATGATTATCCGTTTGCCATTCCAAGTTTATAAGTACTCTTCTCATTTAATTTGACAGCATTCATTCTTTCTCTAACTTTTTGAATGTGTATTCCTTCAGAAAAGCTATCATTCCAATGTCAAGTATTATTTTCCTATTAATAAGTAAATCATCAGTGACCTTTTCTAGATTGTCTATAACGTCCCTTACTTGACATGATGAACACTATGCAATCTATCGATCATCTTTTACCTCACTGTAGTATTTAAGCACTCTATAATAATTAAAGCACAGCTTATGCTGTAAATGTCAGTTTTCTCTCACAGGACTGTTCATGATGTATAATTTTTTTTCTCACTCCAAAATCTCCAGTGTGTTTTGGAATTTAAAAGATGTCATTAATGAGAGGAGTAAGAAAAAGAAGCACTGCAATTTTTATATGTGATCTGACCAAATTCTTAAGACCTCCCCTGTGTATGAGTTGCTTAACTGAAATGCTAGCACAGAGAAAAAACAAAACAAAACAAAACAAAAAACTTCCCAGTGTCTTAGTTTGGAACATAATACCTAAAATTTTTCCCATGCTAAAAATTATACAGCTGGACTGAGTATTTTTCAAAATATGTAGAAAAGAAAAATGTGTACCCCGTTATATGCCTGGTAGATCATGACTGGAACTTTGATTTTAATCTACGCAGGGCATAGAATCAGTAATGAATGAACGTAATACTGTGATTAAAAAGAAGATGCAGGCAAACACATTTTTGAGCTTTATTTGACAAAATGTCTCAGCATGGCTTAAAGCAGTATGAGAGGAGTTGTGAAATGGCACCTGCCTACTTATCCATTTGTAATATTGACAGAACATAGATTTGTAGTATGCAGAGTTGACAATTTCCAACTGGATGTTGAAGTGCTGGTCTACATGACAGGAATTGTGATCATTAGTTGCCATGCTTGAAAAAGATGTGGACAGATTCAATGTGGTTAGGTGCAATCAGTCCTGAAATTAATGCATAAATGGAAGAGACACTTTTTCATTATTGCCTACTTTGGGGGAAACAGTGGGTGCAGTACTGTCAGAGTTCAGACTGATAGATATTGATACAAATCATTTTTATATGATCTGCCTATTTATTAGAATTGCTTTTCTGCTCTCTATATGGAAGTGCATGATACATTGCATTCTGAACTTCCCAATGTTCAGATTGCTGTTCTTATTGCAAGAAATAATGAAATGGATTCATTACTCTATTCTTAAAATATTCTGATTTATTTTAGGATATAATCTTCAAAGATTTCATATACCCATGTGTTGTCCAGGTCAATTATTTTACTATAGAAGGGAACATATTTTACATATGCTAAAGGCAAAAATTTCAATAAATATTTTAAGAATATACAAGCACACAAACAGAAACAAGGAGAGGGAGCTGAATTGATGTAAAGTCTAAAGGTATTTTCAGCATTAGTTGAAATGCAGGACTGTTAATGTCATAACAAACAGGAATGATGATTCCTTGTATACAGCAGCTCGTATGAACAGCAGCTTCCTTGTATACAACATCTATAAAAATCATTTTTAATATACTGCTTTAGGTTTTCTTACTTATCTTGAATCCAGCTATCCAGCTATAAGTGGGAATTATAATCAAATAGTAGTCTATGTACTTGGAACTTCAAATTTTGCATGTGTGCATATGTCGTGGGTTCTTCTTTATGTATTTATAGCTTGAATTCAGCAGTTAAAACGGGGAAAACCTGCATGCTGAAAGCAACTACTGTGAGTTCTCTGGATGTAAGGAAATTAACACTATTGCAGTGATACAAATAATCTGATTAATAATGATTTATTTGTCTAGGGCTGTAGTGTTACTTCTGGGCTTCAGGCCAGTATTTCTTGAAAGAGCTATACTTTTGAAGGAAAAGAAGAAAATATATCCTTCACTGCTAAGTTTAAAAACAAATCAAACTATGTTGAAGCTGAATGTGGGATTAGATCATTAAAAGTAGCAGCAGGAGGCTAAAGCATTGGTAAGATATACAATAGTGAACGAACTGGCTGTCATTAATGTAAACCTAAGAATATCATACCTCTGATATTTTCAGCTGAGATTGCAGGTTTGTGTTCATAGGAACTTTGCCTTTACCTCCACATATTATTAGGAAATAGAATTATGCATGATTTTCTTCCAATTTCTTCTCATGCCTGATTTATTCACTTATTTTTCTTGTTTCTTTAATAAATTTTTATTCTGTCCTGTCATCCTAAATCTGTAGGAACTTCTCTTCACTTTTGATCTTTTTTATTGTTTGCTGAGAGTATGTTCTGTGATGGGTAAAGTGTTCTCTTACTAGCTCCAGTTGCCTATTGTGCTATCACTGTGCACCCTAAAGAGGTCTTTTGACTTCATCTTGTCTGTAACTTCCTGTTAGAAGGACAGCAAGAACCTCCCTTGTAAGCCTTCTCTTCTTAAGGCTAAACAATGTCAGTTCTCTCAGCCTAGCCTATTCTGTCATGCACGCCTGATTATCTCGGTGACTTTTCATTAGAGTCGCTCCAGTATGCCAATGTCTGTCTTTAACAGGGGAGCTCAAAACTATACACAGTACTTTGGAACTGGTTTCACAAGTGCTGAATAAAGGGGAAGAACTACTTCCTTATACCTGGCGGCTGCACTCTTGCTAGCACAGCCCAGGATGATGTGGCCTTCTTTGCCACAGTGACATGTTCCTGATTCATGTTTCAATTTTGTATTCACCAGGAATTCCAGTTCCTTTACTGCAATGCTGCTTTTTATCCTGAACTAGATTAATCCTCCTCAGATGCAGGACTGTGCACTTGCTTTGCTGAACTTCATGAGGCTACTGTTAGCCCATTTCTCCAGCCTGTCAAGGTCCTTCTGAATGGCAGCCTTGTCCTCCAGCAGAACAATTAGTGCAGAAGCTGTACTAGAAGGCTTAAATGTAGAGAGAAGTATTTTCTATAGTCCATATTTAACAGTTTTTCTGTTCATTTTACAAATATATGTTTATTCATTTCCACCCCCACCCTGCTCCAACCCCCAGAGGGCATTGGTAAACAGAGATGATTATGTCCCTTCCGAATTGAAATGGGTCCTTTAAATAGAGGATTTGGTTTGGGTAGCAGATTCAGCCAAAGGCCTGCCTACTTGACCAGGGATTCATTTGTTATACTTGTACATGGAGTAGCAGCCATAAGTGATAATTTTTTTTGTGTTTCCATGTGGATGTTTCTGCTTCAGTGTACAGCTCCTTGCCCCCCGCCCCAAGAGCTGTAACCTCTCTGCACAGGGATTTGGTTCCTGTAATTCAATACCTATTTTGTTGTAGCAGATCAGTAGGATATTAGCTCAGTTTTACTGAAAAAGAAAAAGTTGGTATGGTGTAAGAAAACAAATGAGCTAAAGCTATGCAAGATAAAAAGCATTGCAAAAAAAGACAATAGTGTAATTGTTGAGACAGTAGTCATCAGCAGCTCAAGGAATCAAGAGGAAAAATACAGACCTGAAAAGTCTAAAACCTCAAAAAGCCCCTCAAAGAACAGGACAATGGGGCTTAATGCCTTCCTAGGAGCAATGGGGGTTGATCCTTCCCCGCCTGACAGATGACTGCCGGGTCACAGAGAATCATTGGTTGTCTTATCTGACATGGTGAACAATTTAATGTTTAGTCTAGTAGTGTCTTGGTTCTAGCCATTTGTTAGGTGTGTATTAGCCAATGAACAATTGTACTGTATTTTTAACTTGCGTTTATCTAACTTACAGAGCCTCTGTGTCTGGTGAAGGCTGTCCAAGGGAGAGAGACCGAGAGAGGAAGGATTACAGAGGCAGCAATTCAACAAGATTGCTGCAGAGCACCTATATGTTCAGTTTGAAGATATTGATGTGACTTACAAACATAGCGCAGATGTGAATGTATGCTGTATGACTGTCTATGCCTATACCAGAAAGTTTACCTAAACAAGTATTTTCTATGTCCTTCTTGACTTGTTAGCCTTTTGTCTAGCAAACGTATATGATAGTTTGAATACCTAGCCAGTGCCTTGCCTGCTCTGTGTCAAGGATAGAATGCAGTTCTCCTGTTCCTGGAGACTGAGAAAGCAGTTGTAAGACATAAATCCACGTCCTGAAGCTCTAAATGTTTTCATTTTGATTAGATGAAAAAAGCAATGGAAATAGCTGCCATTCACAAGGATATCTTTGCTCTTCAGCAGGCTGTTTCTTCATCATCTTCACTCCGCTGTTGCGGATAGGAGCAATCTTCTGATCTTCCTTATCCCTGCTCTCTAGGGACACTAGAGCAAGGAGAGAGTAGTCTTCTGATCTCTCACAACTGTTTCCTCTGCAAGCCAGATTACTTTAACTGTTCTGTGTCTGATCCACTTCCTTTTGCACTAGTACCAAGAACAGCACAGAACTGATTTTAAGTACTGTAAAGAAATATTTGAGTCACATTATTCATACAAATTATTTTTTTCTCTTGATTTATGTAATAGGTGTGTCTGAAGTAGATGATTTGTTTCATTGAGATCATAGAAGGAAAAAAAAAACCCAAACAATGTTAAAAGTAAGCATTAATAATTCATACATTTTTAGACATTTGTTTCAGTTAAATAAAATAGAAATGTAACCACATAAAAATCCATACAATTTTAAGCTGATTAGATCAATAAAGTATGATCTCATGAAGCTTTTTATTTTTCTCCCTTTCCAGGATAACTGACTTCAGAAAAGCAGTTTCTGTAGCTGTTTTGTGTTGAATATTACAAAACTATTAATTAAATTAATTAATGTAAGATAATGTAAAACATTATTAGTTCAAAATTACTTTGTTAAGATTTGTCATTAAAGATTAGAGAAATGATAAAAAAATAAAAATAAACCTAAACATTCTCTCCATGTGGAGGGAATGTTCCAATATCCCAGTTGGATGGGATATTGGAATCAACCTTCATACTGCAATCAAAGTTTCCACTTTTTTTTTTTTTTGCAAAATATGCTGATTTAATTAAAAAATTATTTCTAGAACTTACAAATAAAGAGATGACTCTGGAAAAACTCATGCCATTAAGTCTTCCTAAGTCTAATAAAGACCTTGAAATAGTAGTTCTGAGAAATGTGTCTCTTTCAGGGCCTGATAACTCAATACTTAAAGACCATGGTACATGTATGCAAATGCTGTTAACTTACTGAGTTGTAACATGTAACATAGGATAATGGCAAGAATGTTTTGATGGGTGATGGCAGAAATGGCAAGAGAAAGGCAACAAATACATCTGAAAACAAAAAAAGAACAGAAAAGGCACGTGCGCACGTGCTCACACTCTGAACTTCACCACCTGTTGCCAGTGGCATCATATTTTGTTGTCCCACTAGGAAGACTTTCATCTGTAGGCAGAACCTGGGAGAACTTCAATATAAAGCTAACAAAGCATACCTAACTATGTCATCTGAATAAGACTCTTGTATCAGTGCTTCTTAAAAATCTATACACAGACCAGAATTAAAGATTAAAGCCTGCGTTCATTGCATTCAACTTCATGATTGCAAAATCTTTATTTGCAAAATCTAGAGCATGAATGGCTACAGAAGGAGAGCTAGTATGCAGTTAAATACAAAATATTCATGTTCTGATGAAAGCAAAATATAATCAAATAATGTGAATATGAAGTGATATATCCACACAATCATATAGATTTTTAACACTGAGAAAAAGAAACTGTGCTAATTGAAAATTCTCTTGCAATGGTATTACATATGTTCTTGTTCTGATACTTAAAAAAAAATCAATATGTGTAAGTCCCATATTCTTCCAGCTGTATGAATAGGAAGGAATGTGAAGGATGAACTGGAAGAGCTACATCCTGATTTAAAAAAAATGCCAACCGACTTTCAATTAAAACTTTCCTAGAACTGTAACCATTGTAGAATTGAAGTCACAACGAATTTTCACTTAGTTAATAAAAGCTGCTCGTGAAATGAAGTTGCAGATACAAACAAAATATGATTTTTGATGCAGGTTTAGTTGTAAGGCAGGTTTATTTATTAATGGTATCTCTTGTAGTTCCCCTTCCCTCTCATGAGGTGTGGAGGCTGCAATTTCAGTGACTCTGCTGTAATTCTTCTATAACTTCCACAGATGCTTTAATGTCAATCAATCCCATCTCTTTGTAGTAGCTGACTATCCCCCTGCACTGCAATTCTATTCATTCAATTCATATTGAGTTCTATTGCAGTATTAAAGGGACAGTTGGCTAGCATGGGGAGGATAGGGTTGGCTGACGATGCTTCTGTGCAAGAATTACAGTAGAATTACAGCACGGAAATTGCAGCCTGCTGCTCCATGGAGGAGTTTGAATGGAAGTGGTGCTTGGAGAGAAGAATTGTACCTGTCAGAGATATTGCTAATAGTAAGAAAGTCTCCCTTAAATTAATCCTCATCAAAAATCAATTTAGGGAAACATAAATTTCATTTTGAAGTAAAATGGTATTGAATTAAAAATTGCTAAAAGATAGAGGGTTTTTTTAAACTACAGGTTGAAAAATTGTTTTTCTAAGAAGTGTAGTAACATTATACTCTTCTCATAGCAATAATAGTCTATAGTTTTGATCATCTAAAGAAAATGGGTATATTAAAAGCCAGATAAAAGGTTTTGTGAGGAGAACTGGTTAAAGTTTGTTCAGTAAAACATAGCTTGGCATTTCCATTGTGATTCTTCATTCCAATTAAAAAACACACACACATATTTCCCTTAAGCTGATATGGCCAAATTTATGTGTAAAATAAGTAGATGTTTAAGGGGAATTTCAGATATGTTATTAACATCCGGCAGGCCAAAATCACTTACTTTAAAACCAAGCAATTCTTGACTTTTTTCCCCAATGGCTTTTGGAAGTGATTTAGCAGAACTTTAATTCCTCTGAATTAATGTTTGTGTTGTCATAGTTACATTTTAAGATATTAAGATCATTACTGCACATTGGAGCATGCTATAATGATTCAATAGTCTCACTATCATCTTGCTTTAATTTACTAAGTGTGATAAAATTCACAAAGATATTGCCTATGCTATGAGAGAGATACATTTAGTAGAAGACTTATATTATACATCTATATCAGTAACTTCAAAGTATTATTGTAGTATGTCACAGCTTTCAGCTGCCTCCAATTCATTTTTTGATATAGTAGTGATCATATGTGATATTATACATAATACACAATAATACAGTAGATACTTCCATTCAAAGCTTCCAACCGAGAATACTTGTTTCTACAACTTGAGATTTTTCCAATTGGTTGCACTATTGTGACCTGCTTGGTGTTAATTTTATTATTGTTATTCTATTTTTTATTATTACTATTTTCTCATTCTTAGTTTCAATGAGTTTTGCTTCCTAACATAAATAAGGTGCACTGTACTTTTCAGATCTCAGATCAATGGATAATAAACCTTAGCTTTTCTTTTTTTCAAATAAATAGCTGTCTTGGTGCAGACTAGAGGTATAATTTTTAAGTAAAGGGTTGTACAAGCTTGGTTAACTGTGCTCCAAAATGCTGATATAGATATCAATTCTTTAGTATCTTGGCTTATACTTTTTAGTATGGATATAGATAATTTGAATCAAACCAGCCTCTGGAATATCTAGAAGCCTGTGATCTCCCTAACCAGATTTACTGTATGCACAGTTATGTGACTAGCACAAACACATAGATTGGTATTCTGCTTCTGAGGAGGAACAAAAATCTTGAGATCCTGAAATGCGTATGGTTTTGTCTTGAAGACATGAAGAGAGAGAGAATCCAGCACTTGTTTGTTCTGATACGTATTTACCCTCACTTTTAAATTAACTTGCATTAACATGCATTAGTTCTTCCTATAGCCGTCGTTTACGTTTGATTGCTTGAATAAAATAATTTACTAGGTAACACAGATGATTATACTATTTTTGCCTGGTCTGCGCTTAACAATAGTTATCATTCTTCAGAACTTCATGACAAGACAGAAAAAGAGCCAATACAACTCGTGGGCTAAATAATTTCCATGCTTACATTTCAGTCATGCTTCAGCCAAACAAGAAGGCCCACACCAGTTCCTTTGATGGGGTAGGTCTTTAGTATGTGGCTGCAGGAAGGGAGAATCATAGAAGCTGGCTTTCCAAATGATGGCAGTTCTGTTTATGCCTCCTCCTGTTTCTTTTTTCCTCCACTTGCCTTACCTCCACAGATCTCAGCTACTTGTTCATGCCTCTTCAGCCCTACCTCTGTTGTCCTGATACAGTTTTGGACTTGAACCGGGAAGCTAGCCCACCAGATAAGAACTCCACAGCACAGAAGGAAAGTTATTTTGTTAACCAGATCAGTTTTCCCATCCAGTACATTACACAACCGCAGAAACATTTAGATTGGCAAAATCGAGAGAGTAGTGTAGGGGCAAGATCAGTCAGGCAAGGGCAACTTAAACTAACTTTACTCTTAAAAAATTTGAATCTACTTTCCAACGATCTATCGTTAGTATGACAGAAAGGTATTATGTTCTTCTAGGGAAACACCAGGTCCCAGAACACAGCAGAGAAGGGAAGTGTAGCTTTTACCTCCACTGGCTGTTATACTTCCACTAATTCTGTTAATAGACTATATCATCACCACATTACAGATCATATGATGTTGTATTTGCTTTCTTGAGGAAAGGTCTAGTATTTATCCCAAATGAAATGCTAGTAGGAACATCTCCATTGATTTTTGTTTATTAGGTTTGCTACTTGCCCAATTATTCCTGTATTAATATATAGTTTCTTCAAATTGTTTAGTGTCTTATCAAGTATCTGAAAAGTTCTTCCATGAAAATTAAGTAACAAGGATAACAGACTGGAGGCAAGAATTATTCTCTTCTAGGGCAATCACATGGAAGGGGAAAAATATTATCAATCTGCTTAAGATTTCTCTAAAAAAGAACAAAGAGAAGAGCACTTATCTTTATCAGATTTTCTAACTAAATGTAGGATCTTGTCTGAGAATGATATTAAGTTTGTTCGGTAAATACTAGCTTTACTGATAGCTTACTTGCTTCTCTATTGACTGAGTCCTGAACTTCTTGTTTCCCACAGTCCCCCCCACCCCACTTTTTTTTAATCCAAGACTGTTGTCAGACTGCATTTACAATTTTACAGAACACTGGAAGACTCAGGTTGATAAAATTACATTCCTTGGCCTGCTCTTTTTGAGTCTAGGTACAAATTATCTGTAGTCTTGCATTAATAAATAAAGTTTACCTAGGAATCAAAGTCCTTTGAAATCATTCAACAATTAATTTAGGGCTTCTGCTCCACCTGAAGATTTGCAAATTGAGAATAGGTTCACTCTCATTGTAGCTGATGAGGAACTGGAAACACTGTCAAATGGAGTATCTGTGCTGCCTTTGCCTCAGCCACAAAGGAGCACCAGGAGGAAGCAGCCAGTGTTACTAGTGGGAGACTCCTTACTATGAGGGATGGAGACCCCCATCTGCTGACCTGCCTTGCTCTCTAAGGAGGTTTATTACTTGCTAGGACTTGCACTGAGGATGTTGTGGAAAGGCTGCAGAGACTTGTCCAGCCCTTGGACTATTCCCTTCTGCTGCTTCTCAATGTAGGCAAGAAAGAAACTGCCAGGGGGACCTGAAAAGTATCCAGTTTGACTACCTAGCTTTGGGAGTAACAGTGAAGAGCATGGGAGCCCAGGTGGTGTTCTCCCTGATCTTGCTGGTGAGGGGGAAGGGTCTGAGGAGGACCCTGAAGGTCAGCAATTGGTTGTGCAGTGGGTGTCAACAACAGGGTTTCTGTTTCTACAACCATGGGACCCTCTTTAAGGTGTGACAACTACTTGGTAGAGATGGGATTCACCTGGCAAGATGAGGCAAAAGTATGTTTACCAAAAGGCTGGTCAACAAGGTAAGGAAGGCTTTAAGCTAGGAATGATGGGGGAGGGAGGACCAAAGATCAAATAAGGAAGTGGTGGACAGGGTTGGCAACTAAAGGGCCTGGGGTGATGTAAACAAAGGGGACCTCTTAATGAACAAAACAGGATAGAAGTAGAATTGCCCAAAATATATACATGTAAATAAGCAAGTGTCTATGGGACTGCATTCCGGTGAAAGCTCTCATGCCCTTTCTAGGAAGTCAGCACACCGGGGGTCCCTCTCTGAAGTGCCTGTACACTACTGCATGCATGCACAGCATGGGGAACAAACAGGAGGAATTAGAAATCTGTGTGAGGTTATGGGGCTATGTTCTCAATGAGATCATGGAGGCTTGGGGGATAGCTCACACAACTGGAGTGCTGTGATGGATGGATGCAGGCTCTTTAAGAAGGAAAGGTCAGGAAGGGGAAGTTGTCCCCCCATATTTGAGGGAGCAAATGGAATGCCTGGAGCTCTGCCTGGGGACAGGCAAGGGGTCAGGTGAGAGTATACAGAACAGGATTAGCAAGTAGACCACCATGGGTAACATTGTACTGGGTGTCTGCTGCAGATGAGATCAAGAAGAAGTAGATGAGACCTTTAGACAGTTAGAAGAAGATTCATATTTGCAGGTCCTGGTCTTCAGGTGGGAGTGTAACCACCGTGTTATTTGTGGGAGGGACAACACAGAGGGCATAACAAATTCAGGATGTTTCTGAACTGCATTAATGACAAATTCCCAGTGCAGGTGATTGAGAAACCAGTGAGGATAAGCATTCTGCTGGACGTCACACTTACAAACAAGGAACAACTGGTTGGAGATGTGAAAGTTAGGGGCAGCCTTGGCTGTAGCAATCATAGGATGTTGGAGTTCAGGATCGTGCAAGGAAGGAAAAAAGCAAAAAGCAAGTTCACAGCTCTGGACTTCAGGAGAGCAGGCTTCAGCCTGTTCAGGGATCTGCTTTGAATAATCCCATGGGATACAGCCCTGGAGGGAAGAGGGGTCTAGGAGAGCTGGTGATATTTAAGGATCACCTCCTCCAAGCTCAAGAATGGTTCACCCAGACAAAGAGTAAATCAAGCAAAGACAGCAGGAGGCCTGCATCGATGAGCAAAACTGACAAAACTCAGATGAAAAAAGGAAGAGTACCTGAGGTGAAAGCAGGGACAGGTGACCCAGGAGAAATACAGAGACACTATCCAAGCATGCAGGGATGGGGTTAGGAGAGCTAAAGCCCACTTAGAATTAAAACTGGCAAAGGATGTGAAAAGGTAACAAGAAAGGCTTCTACAAGCACATAAACTGCAGAATGAAGACTAGGGTAAATGTGAGGCTGCTGCTAAATGGGGCAGAGGTCCTGGTGACAAAGGATACAGAAAAGATATTGAATACCTTTTTTACCTCAGTCTTTTCTTGTAAGACTGGCCTCGAGGAATCTCGACCCTATGAGACCAGAGAGGAATATTTTCTCTTGCTGAAGGAGGATCAAGTTAGGAAACACTTAAACAAACTGGACATACATGAGCCCAAGAGATGTGACAGGATGCACCTGCAAGTGCTGAGAGAGCTGGCTAGTGTCATTGCAAAGACACTTTTGATTAGCTTTGAAAGGTCGTAGTGATCAGAAGAGGCTCCTGAGGACTGGAATAAAGCAAAAGTCACTCCTATCCTCCAGAAGGGCAAGAAAGAGGATCCAGGGAACTATAGACTGATCAGTCTCACCTCAGTTCCTGGGAAGGTGATGGAGCAATCCTGGATACTATTTCCAGACAGACACATGAAGAACAGGAAGGTGGTCAAGAGCAGTCAACATGAATCTACAAAGAGGAAATAACGCTTAACCAACCTACAGCCTGGTATGATGAAATGACTGACTTGCTGGACAAAAGGAGAGCAGTGGATGCTGTTTACCTTGACTTCAGTAAGGCTTTTAATACTATTTCACTTAACATCCTCATAGGCAAGCTCAGGAAGTACTGGCTAGATGTATGGGTCAGTGGATTGAAAACTGGCTGAATGACTGGGCTCAGAGGGTTATGATCAATGATATGAAGTCCAGTTGGAGGCCTGTAGCTAGTGGTGTCCCCCAGGGGTCAGTACTGGCTCCAGTCTTGTTCAACATACTCATCAGTGACCTGGATGAAGGCACAGAGTGCACCCTCAGCAAGTTTGCTGATGATACTAAACTGGGGGGAGTGGCTGATACACCCAAGGACTGTGCTGCCATTCAGAGGGACCTGGACAGAGGGACCTGCTGGAAAGCAGCTCTGCAGGGAAGGACCTGGGAGTCCTGGTGGACAACAAGTTAAACATGAGCCAGCACTGTGCCCTTGTGGCCAAGAAGGCTAATGGTATCGTGGGCTGCAGGAGGAGGATCGTTGCCAGCAGGTCGTGGGAGGTGATCCTCCTCATCTTCTCGGTCCTGGTGAGGCCCCATCTGGCATGCTGTGTCCAGTTCTGGGCTTCCTAGTACAGAGAGATGAGGGAGTCATGGATCTGCTGCAACAAGTCCAGTGAAGAGCTTCAAAAATAACTAAGGGACTGGAGCACCTCTCATATGAGGAGAGACTGAGAGAGCTGGGACTGTTTAGCCTTTTTTCCCTAAAAGCTAGGCCTTATTCGTCTTTGGACTCAGGATTTTAGGGTATTGTCCTCAGTTTCTTGTATCAGTTCTATACTCTTAATAATTTCAATTTCTTGCTCTTTGCTCACTATTTTCCTATTTTTATTACTAATTACTGCCTTTACTTTAGTATAAGTGAACTCTTCCTAAATTGTCCTGTTTCTTGAAAGATGATGATATCTGTGGACCTTGCTTGAACTGGATAGCAGTTCTTTTCTTTCAAAGAAATCACAAAGCACAGGTTTAAGTAATTCTTGCTTTTCCATTTGGTTTCTCAAGGGAAGTTACTATTATACTTACATACTATATATGATAGTTACTATTCTGTTATTTGAACTCTTTAACATACGAGGAAGGACACTCAAAATTCTAATGAGAAGCATATGGTATTATATTTTCTGTATGCATTCTCATCTCTGTTATAAGGGCTTATTTGTATGCAAGTTATACTGCTTTTACCAGTTCAGCAGAGGTAAAATTGTGTAAACTTTCTAGTGTGGATGCAGCTATATCATATGAAAATAATTTATACTTGTGCAGAATAAATTTTACCTGTCCAGAAAAGATTTCACAATACACCTTTCTTCCACTCTGACTGTATAGGTGCAACTAGAATAAAAGTCTTCATCATTTTGCTTTGTTTTGAGCTGCACTTCATATGACTTGTGGAATAGAGTACTGCACTTTTTCTTAGGAACCTCAGGAATTAGGATACAGTGTTCTGGGAAAGCGTTTCAAGATGTCAGGTCTATGCATTGAACTCTCCATTTTTTCAAGGCATACAGTTGGATCTGTATCAGATTTTAGAATATATAGCCCAAGATTCAGTGAAACTCTGGGGCTGGCTACCAAGACACAATCACTTTTAGGGTACCATGGCATTTCAGTGTTTCTTTACTATCAGACAATAGAAACAATTAGTGGAATGTTTAAAAAAATGCAGAAAACAGTGAGCGTATTGGTACTATGATGTTGCAATAATTTCCACAAAGAAAAATTGTGCTATACCAGCATATGGCAGAACTCATATGACTGCTTTAATAAATATTCATAATAATAAATCCCTTACTTCTGGTACTTGCACAAAAACTGTATGTGGACCTGACCAGCCTAGACAATGGTATTAATAGCTTATGCTAACAGTAGATGTCAATTGGACTATGGATAGGAGCTGTCTGGCTTATGCTCATTCTAAAGAAAAATAAAGTGAGGTAGCTTGGTGGAAGAGACTAAAATTGAGGACAAAATTAACTCCT
Organism: Struthio camelus; assembly: GCF_040807025.1. Lineage (NCBI taxonomy): Eukaryota > Metazoa > Chordata > Aves > Struthioniformes > Struthionidae > Struthio > Struthio camelus. The sequence goes on along the minus strand of NC_090943.1, from coordinate 127,607,956 downwards.
CTGTCTAGGATTATTAGAGGTTCTTCATCTAGAATTCCAGGTTGGGTTAGTTTTGGAAATTTAGCTGTTATTTTTTGATCATTTTGCAACAATAATCAGGAGTGCTTTCCTCTCTCCTAGCTACTTAAGAATTTTCAACTTTTTCTTCCAGATATGGATATGATAGCTATCCATGCCTTCTTCATGTCTCAATTAGGCTACTGAGAGGCCTGTCTATAAAGCTATACTAACCGGATCTATTCAGAGACTGAAAGTGGAGTTAGATGTGCTGCTCTTGTGGCATCTGTAACAGGCTAAAATGTTATGTCCCTATCCGACTCATTTCTCATTTGTTAGTTTTCCTTCCCTCCCTTCAAAAGTTACCATTTCCACAGACCTTCCTCATATGACAGCCTAACCAAGTTCTGTCAAATGACTGAGGCTAGGAAAAACTTATTATTATTAAAAATATGTAAAAGTATTTTGATTGTCTAGGTAGAATCTTTTTAGAGAGTAACGATACATGCACATCTGACAGCAAAGCAGAAGGAACTCAGATTAGGAAGCATGGAGTCTGTGGGCAATCTGGGAGAGACAACCTCTTTGCAGAGCTCCCCCACAGCCACAACAATTTGTCTAACCAAGGTGATACAAAACACAGAAACTGTCAGTGTTTTGAGTTCTGCATCGGCTAAATCTTTTTCTCTAGGTGATATTTAAAATTTATATTTTAATTTTAAATGACTAATTGATCTAGAGCTTTCCTTCCATGAAAGGCTTCCTGAATTTTTCACAAGTGAAATCTAAATTGTTTATGTTTTAAGTATCCAAAGGTAAAAGTGCTGTTTAGCACTTCATGTTGATTTATTTGTTAGTACACCATCAGAAGGAATTCTCCGATACAAAGGTTGAACTTTTCCATTTTTACTTTAATCTTGTTACTGCTGTTTAAATCCCTGTTTAGTGATTCTTTTTCTGCCTTGGATGTATGCTCCAAAGATATTCAGAAACTGTTACCGTGTCCCCCCACCTCAGCAATGAGTTAGCCATGGCACATTATACATATTTAGTCATTTAAAATCTGTGTTCTTCTATATATCCTTCTGTTTCATGATAATTTGTAGTATGTAAAACTTCTTTAGGTTGTGGGTATGGTTTTGGTAATAAGAAATCTGTAAAACAGAGTATCTTCCAATTCTGCTGGTTTTTGAGCAACATATAACTCAACAGAAGTTAAGAGCAGGTTTTATATCGGTTGTAAGAGGTAAACTACTAGACTATCATATAATATGACCTTTTTCTGACACACACACACACACACACACACACACACACACACACACACACACATATAAAGGCCCCTTTTCAGTCATATCTGTAATATTCAGTTCATTGTACCACAAATACTTGTACAATTCACTCTTTGCTGTGATCAGTCCACTAACTATTATTATTGTATTTTTACATTTTATTATATTGTATTATTATTGGCTCTATTATTGTAGTGCGTGCAAGCCCAACTCAGGAACGGAAATCCATTTACACCAGCCGCTACACAAAATGTGCAAACACTACACAAACACAACAAGAAGAGAATTTTTTCCCCAAGGAGCCCCCAGTCAAAACAAAACAACCCAAAATAATAATAATAATAAAAAACAAAATCCAAAACCCAAACGACTAAGAACAAAGGGGAAAAAAGAGATGAGCAAAGAACGAGAATTAGGAGGAAACAAGGAGACAGGGTGGTCAGCATGATGGGAGGCAGTTTCAGATACAAAGAGTCCTAGGGCGCTATTAACGTTACTGCTAATTAGCTTTGTCTTTCTCACTAAGCATGTGTTACAGGTAATTTCTTTTCAAAAGCTTATCTTAAAAAAAAAGTCACTTTTGATTTTCAACATTTCTTATCTCTCCAGTTGACACTGTATTGACTTTGTATCCTAACTGATCCTTGCTTTGCTACTTTTCTCTATCTTTTTCTTTCATTAGTATTTGATTGTGTCTCTACTGCATTCTCCAATCTTTGCAGATAATAGGATAACATATCAACAATTTTTGCATGTCTATACAAAGTT